>NW_005201102.1:133800-135486 GCF_000372725.1 Emiliania huxleyi CCMP1516 | reverse complement strand
ACGGAGTTCTTGCCAACAGAACGCGTGGTTCTTGAAATAGTTCAACGCGCCTTGGATTTCGTGCCACACCAGCGCCTGGCGCAGCTCCGCCTTCTAGGGGGGGGGGGGGGCTCTGTGTCCAAAGACAGAAGCCGCACGGCATTCAGAGTGCAAAACCCAGTGCGTGAGCGGTGCGTGCGTGCGTGCGTGCGTGCGTGTGCCGGTGTGCACGTGCGTCTCGTCTGCGAGTGTGTGCGTGCAATGCGCGCGCCTGAGCGCGGCAAGCGGTGGCGCTGCAGCGTCGCCACGGCCGGTCCCCCACCCCCGGCTCCTCCGGCTCGCGTCGGGGCGGCCAGCGCGGTCGGCCTGGTGCGGCTCGTCCTCGGCGTGCCCCGCCTCAGAGGTCAGCAGCTGCTGCCAGAGCCGGCAGAGCACCGCGGAGGGAGAGGCGCCGGTCTAAGGAAGGTCAGGGGGGGGGGGGGGGGGGCTGTGAGGTACGCTTCCCCACTCACCAGCGTGTGGCGTGGTGGGGCGAGGGCCAGAAACCCCTCGCGACTCCACGCCCAGAAGGCAGGAGCATTGAAACGTGCATTGAAACGTGCAAGGCGGCCCGGTGCGCGTGGGGGGAGCGGCGCGTGCGGGGTGTGGGAGGGGGGGGGGGGGGGGGGCGCCGCCCACCTCGCCGGCGAGTGCGTGCGCGTGCGCCTCTAGCTCCGAGAGCAGGTCCGAGCCGGCGGCGACGGCGGCGACCGCCCTCTCGTGGCAGCCGCTCTCGCCCAGAGGGATCCGCAGCAGCCCGAGCACCGGCTCTGGCACCGGCTGCTCGTCTGCCGGCGCCACGTCGGACGGCGGCGGCGCGGCGGGCGCAGGCGCGCCGAAAGCGGCGGGGCGGGCGGTGGGGCGAGACTTTGGAGGCGAGAGCCACTTGCGGCACTGCTCCACGCAAAAGTCGAGGATGGCCTGCTCACAGGCGCGCGCGGCCGTGAAGAGGCGCTGTTCACGGCAGCAGCGCGTGTCTGCCTCCTCCAGCTGGCGGGGCCTGTTCACTGGCTCGGAGATATGGGGAGATATGGCGAGATATGGGGAGATATGGGGAGATATGGCCTGTTCACTGGCTCGGCGGCGTGAGGAGGCTCTGTTCACAGCCACTGCGCGCGGCGCGAGAGGCGGAGGTGGCTGCCGAGTCGAGGTGCATCCGCCGCCCCAGTGCGTCGGTTGGCCGCGGGCGGGTCGCCTTGAGACGCGGGGTGGGGGAGAGTGGCAATCGAGAAGGGGAGAGGTCAGGCACACACACCCACACCTACACCTCTCTCCCCACACCACCACCACACGGCGGTAGCCTGGGGCAAGGGCCGGGCCTTGAAGCGCACAGGGCGGGGTGGGTTTTGTCCCCCCCCCCCTCCCCCCCCCTCCCCCCCCCCCCCCTCCCCCAGAATTTGTGTGGGTGGCAATCTGTCCGGCTATCTCCGGCAATCTCCGGTCCTCTCTCGCCTCCGCGCGCAGCCTCCCTTCCGCCCATATCGCCCCATCTCTCCCCATCTCTCCCCCATATCTCTCGCCTCCTCGCGCAGCCTCGCTTTCGCCAGCATCTTGCGAGCCCGCCGCTGCACCCGCTCGGCAGCGTGGGACACGGGAGAGCGCGAGATGACCCGCGAGATCGAGAGGACCCGCGAGATCGCGAGATCGGCCGAGCTTAGGTTAGGAGCC
>NW_005201102.1:71816-133101 GCF_000372725.1 Emiliania huxleyi CCMP1516 | reverse complement strand
TGGGGATGACCAGATTCTTTCGCCCCATGAGGTCGCCTCCTCGCTCTGCCACGACTCGCTCCTGCCAAACGAGGTCCGCCGCTGGGAGGCAAAGTCACCCGCAAAATCGCTTCCAAAGTCGGAGCTGCGCGCGTGCTGCAGCGGCGGCGGCGGCGGCGGCGGCAGCGGCGGCGGCGGCGGCGGCGGCTTCGAGACGAGCTGCTCCTGCGGCGCGACGCGCGGGTCGTCTCGGGCAATCTCGGGGCAATCTCGGGGCAATCTCGGGGCATCTCGGCCATCATTGGGCCATCTGGGCTCATCTCTCGGGGCAACCTCGGGTCATCTCGGGTCATCTCGGGCCATCCCGGGCATCACAATCTCGGGTAATCTCGGCTCATCCCGGGCATCACAATCTCGGTCATCTCGTGGCCCCCTCTCGCTCCTCCACGCCCTCGAACGAGGAGGCGCGCCGCCGCTGCTGCCGCGCCTGGGAGCCGGGGGGGGGCGGGTGGGGGGGGCGGGGAGGGAGGTGTGAGGAGATGTGGGGAGGTGTGTGTGCGGGGGCGCGCCGCCGCCGCTGCCGCGCCGAGACGAGAGGAGTGGAGGCGGTGCGTACCTCCCCACATCTCCCCACATCTCCCCACATCTCCCCACATCTCCCCACATCTCCCCACATCTCCCCATACCTCCCCACACCTCCCCATACCTCCCCATACCTCCCCACACCTCCCCAGATCTCCCCAGACCTCCCAGACCTCCCCAGATCTCCCCAGATCTCCCCAGATCTCCCCAGATCTCGCGCCGAGACGAGCAGCGAGTCGGTGGCCGCGGCGTGCTGCTGCAGCGAGTGGGGCGAGCCCTAAGGGGGTAGAGGGGGCGGGGTAGCGGGGGCGGGGTAGCGGCGGGGGGTAGAGGGGTGAGGTAGCTTGGGGGAGAGGGGTGGGGTAGCGGCGGGGGGTAGAGGGGTGAGGTAGCTTGGGGGAGAGGGGTGGGGTAGCGGCGGGGGGTAGAGGGGTGAGGTAGCTTGGGGGAGAGGGGTGGGGTAGCGGCGGGGGGTAGAGGGGTGAGGTAGCTTGGGGGAGAGGGGTGGGGTAGCGGCGGGGGGTAGAGGGGTGAGGTAGCTTGGGGGAGAGGGGTGGGGTAGCGGCGGGGGAGAGGGGTGGGGCATAGCGGCGGGGGAGAGAGGGGTGAGGCGTAGAGGGCGGGGTAGAGACGCAGAGAGGCGACCAATCCATCACGCCAGAAGTGGCCTGCTACCACCAGTGGCAAGGCGCCGGTGCGCGCGCGGCGTGGGCGAGGCGCGCACACACCTGCACGCCGCTCCCCCGGGGCGCCTCCCCCAAAGAGGAGGTGTGCTCGCTGCAGCGGTCTCGAATCGGCGGCAGCGCGCCGCCACTCGCAGCCCGCCGCGAGAGGGGCGGCGGCGCGGCGTGGACCTGTTCACGGGAGGAGAGGTGTGAAGAGACGCCGTTCACAGCTCGGCGAGGGAGGCGGCGCGGCGTGGACCGACGAGCGACCGCCGCCGCCTTGAACGCGACGACAGCGTCCGTCGGCTTCGAGTCGCGGCCTCCACCTCGCCGGCAGCTCCGACAGGGACCGCTGAGCGGCGCCGGGAGGACTGTCCCGCTGACACGACGGCGCAACCGCGGAGGTGGCGCGGCTGAGGCGGCGGCGCGGCGACGGAGGCGCCAGCCGCTGCAGCAGGGACGTGCTCAGGGGAGCCGGGGAGCCGCCGGAGCGCCCAGCGAGGCCGGCGCTGCCGGGGCGAGGCCGCTCGAGGTCTGCAACGAGCGCTTGCGACGCCTTTGCGGAAGCGGCCGCCGCCGCCGAGGCGCGGCGAGCCGCCGCCCACGCGACCGCCGAGCAGTACGACGGCCCGCCGGCATCTTGGTCCGCCGATGCCCACGATGCTTCGGCGTCGGACGCGGACGACCGGACAGAAGCGGTGGCCGAGGCGATGCCATCGCCGTCGCCGGCGTGCGCCCTCTCCCACGCGGCTGCCTGCGCCGCCGCCTCTGCTGCGGCAGCAGCCTCGGCAGCAGCCTCGGCAGCAGCCTCGGCCGCCGCCGCCGCCGCCGCCGCCGCCGACCCGGGGCGGAGCTGGGCAAAGAGGGAGCCCGTACCGCGAGACGAGCGGGTCGTGGACGACGAGGACGACCAGACGCCAAATCGACGCCTCGTCGGCGACAAGACGTGCTCTTGCGACTCCGCACCACGAGCTGGAGGCTCCATCGACAGGGCGGGGAGGGCGAGGGGTGAGGAAACGGGCAACGACTCACTTCGAGGCTTGCACTTCGGCGGTGTTCATCCGCCTCTTTTTGACGGCGTCAACATTGCAAAAATTAAAAAATCACACGGATATGACAATCTAAAACTGTGGCCACACAGGACACCCACGCTTTCAAAATCACGGGTGTCGGCTCAGTATTTCAGAATTTCACGGTCGCACCGCCCCGAGACTCCGAGACCCTGGGACCTGAGACGTCGAGAGACGGGCGAGAAAGTAATCTCAGACAGAGACACATCCCGGATAAGCCCGCACGCTCGCCATCGGCGCCACCGCCTCCCACGCATTCGCAGCCGGGACATACCGCTCCACCGAGTTTAGGTGGGCGTTGTTGTGGCCGCTGTGGGCGCCGCCCACAGCATACAGCGTGCCGTCGAGCACCGCCACGCCATGAATGTGTCGCGCTCTCGTCATCGGCACCACTTCTTCCCAGACGTTCGTCATGGGATCGTACCGCTCCACCGAGCCAAGGGCGCCATTGTTGCAGCCACCCACAGCATAAAGCTTGCCGTCGAGCACCGCGACGGCGTGAGAAAACCGCGCCGTCGCCATCGGCACCACTTCCTCCCAGACGTTTGTCACGGGGTCGTACCGCTCCACCGAGCCAAGGGCGCCATTGTTGATGCCACCCATGGCATAAAGCTTGCCGTCGAGCACCGCGACGTCCTCATGCCGCGTCTCTGCCATCGGCGCCACCTCCTCCCACGCGTTCGTCGCGGGATCGTACCGCTCGACCGAGCTGAGGGCGCCGTCGTCTTCGTTGACGCCGCCCGCAGCGTACAGCCTGCCGTCGAGCACCGCCATCCCAAACTGTGCCCGCGCCGTCAGCATCGACGACACCGCCTCCCACGCGTTCGTAGCCAAGTCGTACCGCTCCACCAAGTTGGCAGTTACGAGGACAGCCTGATTCTCTAGTTGGCCGCCCGCGGCGTAGAGCTTGCCGTCGAGCACCGCCATGCCGGCATAGTTTCGTGCCGTCGGCATCGGCGCAACAGCCTCCTCCTCCTCCCACTCATTTGTGGACGGGTCGAACCGCTCCAGCGAGTTGAGGCGCTCGCCATCGCCGCCGTAGCCGCCGATCACGAGCAGGCGCGGCCTCTCGCGCTTCTTCAGCGCCTCCTTCCAGCCGCGGCGCCACGCGCGGCACGTCCCCTTGGCGGCGTGCTCCGTGGTCGGCAGATGAGCGAGGATGTGCGGGGCGAGGTCCGGAGAGAGGAGGACCTCGGAGAGCACCCACTCGGGCTGCTCCACGAGCCGTGCGGCGTGCTCCTCCGCCACACGCAGCGCGGCGTCGCTCGCGCCCGACTGCGCCTCGATGATGGCGCACAGCTGCGCTGGCGAGAGGCCCGCGACGCGCGCGCCGATGCGGTGCGAGGCCATCGGCGCTGGGTCGGGGCCATATTTCTTTTTTTCGATTTCTTCTCCTCGCGCTTCCTGCGAGTCTACGGAGAAATCCCCTGTAGAAATTCCATAAGGACCCCAAAACCAGAGGTTGGATTTCGCTTTCAAGGGCGTGCGGTACTCTGAAGTCACCCTGCAAAAAGACTTGTCCTCGCCGCAGAAAGAACAAGCAGGATCTTTGGCCTTGCAAACGACACCGACGGGACTGGCGCGCACTGGCACTAACACAGGTACACCGTAAAAAGAATTGATACTCCACAACTCGAAGAGGACGGCCGCAAAACGGCCCGACGACCCTTTGCGACGCGCAGCACTTCATGAAATTCCATGGTCCGACTGGGGTTGCGGTGGTCTACCTCTCCGTCTTCATCGACATGTTCGGCGGACTGATGGCGGTCCCTGTCATGCCTTTCATCATCAAAGAGAACCTTGGCTGCCTCGGCGCCAAGGACACTTCCGATGCCTCTGCGCGGGATTTGTTTCCGCCGCCCTCGCCTGCCGCGTGCATCCCTTCCGCTGAGGAGGACGGCATCGAGACGCGCGACGTCGGGCCGGAGGAAGATAGCTGCGGGGACGATGCCCCCAGAATATTGGCCGCCGCTTCTGCGCTGTACCAGTTTGCTTCCATCTTCTCGACACCGGCGATGACAAAGCTGAGCGACAAGTATGGACGGCGGCCCTTCTTTATGGTCGGCTTCCTAGGCTCCTGCCTCGGCTTTTTTGTCATCGGCTTCTCTGGCTCCAACACCGGCCTGCTCGCCGGCCGCTTCATCGGAGGGCTCTTCTCCGCCTCCCCGGTGCCTCGCGCCCCGACCATCGCTGAGCATCCCCGGACCTCCGGCCACCAGCTCACGTGAGCTATCGCCTCCCCCTCAGCCTCTCGCGCAAGCCTACATCTCCGACGCCTTCCCGCCTGACAAGTCGCCTCTCTACCGCGCGCGGCTCGGCTCCGTCTTCCAGGCGGCTCTTCCCACTAAGCCCTCTCTCCCGCGGCCTTCCTCAGCTGGTACCCCGTCCCTAGGCGGCTCTCATCTTTGGGCCCGGTTTTGGCGGCGGCCTCTCGCAGTTTGGCAACGCGTTCCCCTTCTACGTTGCGTCCGGCTTGGCCATGTGTGGCTTCCTGCTCGGTCTCTTCTACCTGGTCAGCCGCCGTCCCATTTGCACCCGTGCCATTTGCACCCGTGCCCCTCCACGCCACCCGCCACCCTAGCGCCACCTGCACGCGCCTAGGACGAGCCTCCAAGAAGCGAAAAGAAGACCGACGACAAGGGCCCCGCCGACGGCGGGCGCGCCACCTCGGAGCTGGCGCAGGCCAAGGCGCCCATCATCCGCTGGCTCTTCGCGGCGGGCTTCCTCGTCAATTTCGGGTTCCGCGTCTTCATGATGATGTTTGGTCTGTGGCTCTTCGACAAGGCGCGCGCCCCAGACCCGACCATAGGAGCGGCTCAGCTCTGGAGGCAGGTCGATGCCACCCCCAGCGCATCCAACTCGCCCCGCGCTGCTCGCAGTTTGGATGGGGCGCGGGCGAGTTTGGATTTATCACCTCAGTCACCGGCTCAATTGGTACAGCCCGGAGCGTCACGCCGCTCGCGCCGCCCGCAAGATCACCCCCCCCCCCCTCCCCGTGCCTCCCCCGCTGCGCTCAGGCATCTTTGCCAACCTCGCGCTTTTCGCCAAGCTGGCACAAAAGTACGGCAAGCACCAGGTGGCAATCCTGGGCGCGACGATGGCGAGCGCGGGCTGGGCGATCTGCCTCCTCTCCCGCACATCGGGCCCATGCGATGGCAGGTTCCCCATTCCCATGCACACTCGTGGCAAGATCCTTTATTCGGACCTATCAGCGCACACCGCAGGTTCACGCTCGACGGCGGTATGGTCTTTATCATGGGCATGTCAATCGGACATGCGATCGGTGAGAGAGTTCTATCCGAGACGGAGCGGGACAAAGGTCAAAGCCGAATTGAAGCGTCAGCTTGGACTAATGAGATTACGCCACCGCCCTCCCACGCCCTGCTACAGCGCTTCGCCCACTTGCGCCCAGGCTTCACCTTTTACAACACGGGCTATACGACGCTGCTCTCACTTTACGCGGACAAGAACTCACAGGGAGCGGTGCAGGGAACGTCTTCCTCCATCCAGGCGAGAGGGGGGGCTAGCTCCGGGCCTCGGCCGGTGCGTGGCGGCCTTTCCGTCACCTTACTTCACCTCTCATCCTCAGGCGATCGCCGGCTTCATGGGCCCAATCGTCGGAGCCTGGCTGTACACGCAGTGGAAGTGGGAGCTACTGCCCATCTTCCCCTCCTGCGGCGAGCTAGCTGTAGACGAGACGCGGGAGAGCCGAGACGAGATGAAAGATCGGATCTCTCCAAAGCCTTCTCCCCCTTCCCTCCCGAGACCCTCTACTCGTGCCGCTGACAGGCTTCCTGTGCGCCGCCCTCATCGTCTACCGCGTCCTCCTTCTCGACCGGCAGTTGCCGGGCGCCGCAGTCGACGAGCCGGCCGGGGCAGCCCTCGCTGAGCCCGAGGAGGACGAGAAGACCGCCTCGCAGAAGGGTCTCGCGCCACTGCCACTGACGGCGAGCGAGCGCGAGGAGCTCGAGACGCTCCGAAAGAGGGTCCAGGAGCTGGAGCGGGTGCTGGGCGGCGTGGCGGACGACCTGATGCTCTCGCCCGAGCAGATTCAGGCGCTCGACCTGAGTCAGTGCCGCCACAGCCGCCGCGTCGCGCAGGACCCGAGGCTGACGTTGCACTGAGAGCCGCCGGCCCAGGCCATTGGCATTGCTGCACTGTACATCTGGACCCGTCAGCTTCGAGCTTGTCTGCCGAGAAAGAGTGGGGCGGGGAGGAGGCATGGGGTCCGCGGGGGCCGGCCTCAATATCGAGCACGCGAGGACTTTCTTTTTTCAGGTGCGTTGGCGGTTGAAAGTAATATATCTTTACTTCCCGCAACACCCGGACGTTCCCAGGGTGATGGAAGGTTCGACGCGCACCCCCGGACTGGGCAGAGAGGTCCCAGGAAACAAAAAGGCCTGGGCTGTCCACCCCGCCCCCACTTGCCCTGACTGCACAGGATAGCGTGCCCCGACGAACGGCGACACATAGCGGGGGGGACACTGCGCCGGGGGGTATGCCTAACTTTGGTGCTTTGTGTGGGTCGCGTTCCAATGGTAGCTGTGTGGCTGAAACCCTCGGGGACGCCACCACCCTCGCCCAGGGATCTACAACGCTGTCTTAAGGTCCGACCTGTGGGCTCTGCCTGCGCTCGGCACCGGGCACCGCCTCGGTATACAAAATGCGCCTGCGGGCGGACCCTCACAGATCACAGATCACAGATCACAGTACCGGATCCGGGAGGCGGCGGGCGGACTGGACGAGTACGATTACAGTACGGTTCGGTGCATGAGGGCTTTTCTGTCCGGGGGGTGGGGGCGGGGGGCGGGCTTTTGTCGGTTGGAGTCTGGAGAGTGACTCAGTGGTGCGCCGTGCGCCGCAAAGCACCTCATAGCACGCGTGCGGGGGTATCTCAGTCTGTCGAGTGTCCACTGTAAGGTAAGGTAAGGTAAGGTAAACTTCTCCACACACACGAGGTGGTGGGGCAAGGGGGGGCAACCCTCGCGTCTCCACGTCTAACGACAGGAGCCCCACGGCATTCAAAGTGCAAGGCCCGGTGCGCGTGTGTGTGTGTGTGTGTGTGTGTGTGTGTGTGTGTGTGTGTGTGTGTGTGTGTGTGCGGTGTGTGTGTGTGTGTGTGTGTGTGTGTGTGTGTGTGTGTGTGTGTGTGTCACGTCACTGCATCCTCCGCCGGTTCCTCGTCGCTTTTTCTTTTTGTTCGAAAATGTTTTTCAATCCATTCCTTCACGAAGCCACTCTGTCCATAGTGCATAAACAATACACTGACGTGTACGGCCGCAGCTCTTATTTTGCGTCACGCACCTATGTTTTCGAAACTGTGTGGCGCTGGCCACGACACACGTCGAGCCCAGCGGTCCTCAACGCTCAAGGCCCAACCGCGGCAGTTCCGAGAGACCCTGCACCCACCCCGCTCGACCGATCGCGATCAAGCCCGCGCCTCTTCCCACTCCCGGATCTGCCGGCGCACCATGTGGTTGGGGGCGAGGAAGGTGTGCACGAGCGCCTCGCCCGTCATCGGGCTCGTCGACTTGGTCGCGAGCCAGCGCTCGATCGCCGACCGCTCGTAAGAATGCCCGTCCGCCGCCATCACCGGGTCACTCATGAGCTCGGTCGTGATCGGGCAGATGAAGTCGGCCGGCGGCTCCTCCTCCCTCGGAGCCGGCGCCTCTGCAGCCGAGGACGACCCTTGCGCCTCCGCCGCCCGCCTCCCCTCCTCCAGCCTCGCGCTCTCCTCGAGCGCCGCCGCAAGCTCCGCCTCCTCCGCCGCCGCCACCGCCTCCTCCGCCGCCTCCTCTGCCGGCGCCTCGGGCTCTTGCGACGGCCCAGCGCCGCCCCCGCCGCCCTGCTTCTTCTTCTTGCCCCTCTTCTTGCCCTTCTTCTTCTCCTCGGCGCACTTCTCCGACTCCTCCTCCGCCAGCAGCGCCGCCGCAGCCTCCTCGGCCGCCCTCTCGGCCTCCACCCTCTCTGCCGCCGCCCTCTCGGCCACTGCCCTCTCCACCTTCGCCTCAATCTCCGCTCTCTTCGCCTCCCTCGCCGCCGCCTCAAAGGCGCGCTCGCACTCGGTGTGGCCCTTCTCCTTGGCCAGCTGCAGCGCCGTACGCCCGGCCGAGGTGCGCGCCGCTGCGTCTGCGCCCGCCCGCAGCAGGCAGAGCACGACGGCGGAGTGGCCCTGGTAGCACGCCATGTGCAGCGGCGTGAAGCCCCCGTCCTTGGCTTGGTTGACCGCCGCGCCGGCCCCGAGGAGCAGCCGCACGCACTCGAGCTGGCCGTTCTGGCACGCCATGAACAGCGGCGTGGCGCCATTCTGCTTGGCTTGGTTGACCGCCGCGCTTGCGCCGAGAAGCAGCCGCACGCACTCGAGCTGGCCGTGCTCGCACGCGATGTACAGCGGCGTGCCGCCGCTGTTCTTGGCTTGGTTGACCGCCGCGCTTGCGCCGAGGAGCAGCCGGGCGCACTCGAGGCGGCCATTCTGGCACGCAATGTACAGCGGCGTGGCGCCGTCATCCTTAGCTTGGTCGGCGTCAGCGTTGGCGCCGAGGAGCAGCTGGGCGCACTCGAGTTGGCCGTTCTCGCACGCGATGAACAGCGGCGTGAAGCCCCCGTCCTTGGCTTGGTTGACCGCCGCGCTAGCCTCGAGGAGCAGCCGGGCGGTGTCGAGGTGGCCCTGCTGGCACGCGATGAACAGCGGCGTGAAGCCGCCGTCCTTGGCTTGGTTGACCGCCGCGCCAGCCTCGAGAAGCAGCCGCACGCACTCGAGCTGGCCCTCCTGGCACGCCATGTGCAGCGGCGTGGCGCCGTTCTGCTTGGCTTGGTTGACCGCCGCGCCGGCCCCGAGAAGCAGCCGCACGCACTCGAGCTGGCCGTGCTCGCACGCTTGCCGCCGCTGTTCTTGGCTTGGTTGACCGCCGCGCTTGCGCCGAGGAGCAGCCGGGCGCACTCGAGGCGGCCATTCTGGCACGCGATGAACAGTGGCGTCGCGCCGGTGTCCTTGGCTTGGTTGATCGCCGCGCTTGCGCCGAGGAGCAGCCGGGCGCACTCGAGCTGGCCCTTCTCGCACGCAATGTACAGCGGCGTGGCGCCGTCATCCTAGCTTGGTCGGCGTCAGCGTTGGCGCCGAGGAGCAGCCGCACGCACTCGAGCTGGCCCTCCAGGCACGCGATGGCCAGCGCGGTGGAGCCACGGCCCGTCGTCGCCCCCACGCTCGCGCCGCTCTCGAGCAGCAGCCGCACGGCGTCGGCCTGCCCGTGCAGAGCGGCGATAGTAAGCAGCGTGTGCTTTTTCGCGGCCTCGAGGCGCGCGTCGAGCATGGCCGTGAGTGCCGGGCCGCGCGTCCACCCGGCGAGGAGGGCGCGCAGCGAGCCCAGGTCGCCCTGGCGAAGGTCGGCGAGCAAGGTCACGAGGCTGATGGCGCCGCTCATGGCGGCAGCGAAGAAGAATTCAACAAAAACAACTCTCTCGCACAGCACACAGGTTCGACACAGAAGAATCTTAGAGCCCTACAACAAAACTCCCTCGCACAACACTGGGCACGGGACTGGCGCGCACTGGCACTAACACAGGTACACCACGGGAGCCGCCTAAGCGACTCCTGCGAGGGTGGCGAGGCACTTAGCTCCGTGCACCCGCCCACCCCCGCCACGAAGAAGAATTAAACAGCCAACTCTCTCTCACAGCACAGAGCTCCCCCCTCGCTTTTGCAAAATCCTGCAAAGGTGGGGACGTGTCTGTCCTCGACCCAGCCCTAGCTTGGGATGTCCGTTGTATTTATTTATTCACAGAGCTCGACACAGGTGCGAACTGGCGCGTGCTAGTACTATCACCGGCACACGCGAAGAAGAATTTCCGGTCGGAGTGCAGTGCCTAGGCTCCCATACTTCCTTTGCCTGTTTTCTTTCTTTTTCTTACGGCTCCCGTGGTGTACCTGTGTTAGTGCCAGTGCGCGCCAGTCCCGTGCCGCCCAGTGTCGTGCAAAGAAGAATTTTACTTCTCTTCTTCCAAGACTGGGTGAGTGTTGTGCGGCGGCCCACAAAGGAGGCGAGGGAGAGGGGGGTATGTAGTAAGGTGAAGAACAGTCAGGCTCGGACTGGACACCAACGCGGTATGGGTGGACGCAAGACAGATGATGACGACACGCACGAGCGACACACAGACACAAACAAGCTCACAAGACACACAGCCAGCGGGCTGCCACACATCCTGAGTGGGCGTACACATCACTCAGGCCACGTCCCCCCTGTCGCCCCCCCCAGCACTCCAAGGTGCCAAGAGACAAACAACAGCACAACAACACAGACAGGCGACAGGGGCGAACGTGTGAGACTAGAGCAGGCTTGCTCCGCCTCTAGCAATCTCGTCGCCGGCCGCAAGGCACGGACGAGACCGTGTGTGGGGTCTTGTGAGAGGGGGGGGGGGGGGGGGCAGAGCGGGCTCGCGGGCGTGTGGGTGTGTAGGGCGGGGCGTGTGGGCGCTGGAAGCAACACGGAGCTCCGTTGGAGACGTTTTCAAGATTTAGCGTGTCAGAGTGAAATGGCACTAGCCCCTCCCCTTGTCAACCCTTGTTTCCTTTCTTCAGATCACACAGATAGATCTGTGTTAGGCATAGGGTATAGGCTATAGCAATAGGGAGTGTGTGGATCTCGAAATGGTTGCAACTGAAAAATCCTCCAAGCCCTGGGAGCCCTCCCCCTACTGTTTCTGGATTCTGCTATAGGAGCGAGACAAGAGCATGCCATCCATCGCCCGCGCGGGCTGAGCTCCGGCACATCATGACCGTGCCGCCCGTGGTCGAGTTGGCCTCAACGCGACAGGCACATGGACATGGCGTCCCCCATGCTGAAGCGGATCGGCTGTATATCCTCGGGCACGGGCCGCGTCCACATCGACTCCTCCTTGTGCTCACGCAGGACGTCCACCATGGCGGCGACGGCGGCCTTGGCGGTTCGATCGGGCGGCGACATGGCCGCCTGGATGCGCTTGAGATTGGGCTCCATCTGCGGCCGCTCGGCGGCCGCCTTGAGGATGAGATCTGCAAGCACGTCGGCCGAGTGGCGCGAAGCCAGGCGATACACCGGCGCCGACGCCCGCACGCGCGAAACCGAATTGATCGAACGCAAACGGGCACGCGATGATCGGGATGCCCGCGAGGAGGACCGCGGCAAACGTGCCCGCGCCCGCATGGCAGACGGCGCTCGCGCACCGCGGGAGCAGCATCCGGTGGTCGACGCTCGAAATCTCGAAGACGCTCGACTTGGCGAAGCTGAGCAGCTCTGCGGTGCCATCAGACGCCGGGTCGAGCTGATGCGTGCCAAGCTCCGCCCAGCCGGCCGCGAGCACGCAGCGCCCGCCCGCCTGCTTCACGGCCTGCGCGCACACGCGGGCAAAACGTGAGCCGGTGCGCAGCACACGTGAGAAACAGGGAAAGATGTTGGGGGGGGGGCTCGAGCCGACGACAAATGTCACCTGCAGCACGACCATCGTCACGTGGCGCGCGGCGAGGCGCATCGAGCCAAAGCCAATGTAAACGGGAGGTGGCCCTGCTGCGAGGAAAGCCTCGAGGTCGGCGGGTAGCGCCTCGCGCTTCGATCGGGCGTGGTCGTCGAGCATCAAGACGCCCTGTGCGCGCACGTCGCGTAGCTCATTCGTTTTTGGCGGGTATGGCGTCGGCGTGAGCTCCTCAAGATAGCCCAGAATCGTCGGCGCGCGGTGCATGCGCGCATAGTACTCGCTGACGTACGACAGCGTGTCAAGGCCCGCGAGCGTGCGACTCTCGTTGACATTCTTCTCGAGGAATGCGCCCCACACTAGTCGCTGGAATGCGCCCCATATGGCCTTGCGATACCACCACATCAGGTTCGAGCCGAGGAAGCCCTCCGCCCTTCCTTGCATCGGCAGGTGGTAGGAAGACGAGGTTACGAGCTTCAAGGTGCGGCTGAATACTCCGGTGGCCGAGTATGGTTGCGATCGCGAGGTCGAAAGGCTTTCCTTCCGAGGCCGCGGCGTCCAGAATCGCCATGAGGGCCCGTGAATGCGGAAGGCTGACGCGACCGAGGACGGTCGTCAGCATGGCCATTTGCTGCTTCTGCATCTCGGCGGCAGTGATCTTCCCCGCCTCGAATGCGGCCAGAGATGTCGAAGCGATCTTGAACATCTCTGGATCATCTGCGATGGACTCGCCGACGGACGCAAACGAGACCTTGGAACGTGCGCAGAGGTCCTCGTGCTCATGCGTCGAACAGACCAAAGCGTCGTGCCCGGCTGCCTCAGCCGCCCGCGCCAGCGCGATGAAGGGCTCGACGTCACCTCGGGTGCCGACGCAAAAGATGAGGACCCGCATGGTGCGTTGTGCCAGAGGACGCGGGAGGCACACGGATCGATCTCGCGCGCCTGCGAATGGACGCGGGGTGAGTCAGCGGACGCGGGGTGCGCCTGGGCCGAGGGCCGAGGGCCGAGGGCCTGGATGGCGTCTGACCGAGATAGCCAGCCGACTCGCGTACTGTGAAAACGATTCGGCACTGTGAAAACGATTCAGCAACAGGACAGGCGCCGAGCTTCGCATGAAACAACAAGTGAAACAACCTTTCCCTTCACAGCAAGGTAATGCAAATTCTTTTCGTGAGTGTGCCAGTCCGCGCCCTTGTCGTGCCAGTGTGCTGACTGCTGTGAGAGAGGCTTGTATTTTAAGAATTCTTTTCCTGGTGTACCTGATTTAGTGCCAGCCAGTGCGCGACAGTCCCGTGCCTAATGTTTGTGATTGTGTAGTGCCAGTGCACCAGTCCCGCAACACAAACACTCTGTCCCAGTCCCGTGCCTCTAGAAGACGGCGATCATGCACCCCACTGGTCGCCATCCTCCGGTGGCGGCGTCGACTGCATCGTGACCTTGATCACCCCGGTGCTGTTGCGAGGCATCGGGCGGTGACATCTGGACGCGGTGCGCTTATCCATCGCCTTCGCAAGCTTGTTGGCGAGGGTATCCAGGCCGCCAGCGTCGGCAACGTCACGCACTACGAGCGGTGCCAGGCCCATCTCGGCGGCGCCTTCAGTGCTGGCGGAGAGAAGCCCCCGCGTGGCGACGCGACGCTCGGTGCGACGCCTCACATGCGCCGGCCTGCGTCGCCAGATCACAAGGCCAGAGAGGCCAACGAGGAGGAGCACGAGCGCGCCACTTGCGGACCCGGCGATGATGGCTATCTTGGCCTCTTCCGTGATGGGAACTGATTGCTTAGGTTTCGGCGGCGGTGGCGGCCCCGCGAACGCGTCCACGATGACATTGGAGAGGAAGGCAAAGTGAGCGTCCGTGGTGGGGATGTGCGACGCCGAATGGCACACTTTGTAACTCCCTGGCTGGGGCACCGTGACCATCACCCAGCCTGCCAACATCTGGCCACCCTGGATCGACCGCTCTCGCGTCGCACCCGTGCAGTCGGGTGTGCCGGACAATAGCAAGACCAGCCAGTCGCCCTCGGCCACGAACGACCCGCGAACGGTGACATTTGTGAGCACGCCGGCGATGATCGCATGCGGTGAATCCAGCGCCACGTCGGGAGGAGGCGATGGCGGCGGCGGCGGCGGCGATGGCGGCGGCGATGGCGGCGGCAAGGGCGGCGGCGACGAAGGCGGCGAAGGCGGCGGTAGATAGTATGTCCATGCCGTCTGACGGACGCAGGTCGGGGTGGCTCCCTCACGGCAGCCGCATGTGCGTTCCTGCCTCTTATCTGCGCGGCCCTCGGCCACGAGAGTGCAGTAGGCGTACATATCAGAAAGAACTGTGCTCGTGCTCTGCGTTGTCCACCACGCACCACCAAGTTATCGGCTGCGAGTTGCAGCAGCCAGTCGCCAAGAAAGTGCTCCTGTACTTCTCGTCCGAGTTGGCCGCGATGACGCCAGGCAGAACGTTGCAGAGCGCAACGAGCGAGAAGACGATCAGCTTGTTGGCACCCTGCACGGTGACCATCACTGGTTGACCTGCGGGACGCGCCGAGCGACGGCGGAAGTGAGGCTGCAGGCCGTGAGGGAGGAATCGAGGGTTAAATGAGACGAAAATACTCCAAGTGCTCCAAGTGCTCCATACGTCTGCTCTAGATATGGCGCTATGCGCTGGTTCACACTTTGGTGGACCCTGACGGCTTCACACCGAGATAGCCAGCCGACTCCGGCGTCTCAGAGACACACTGTGAACAAGAAAAACGAACGACTGGGCGACGCACAGGCAGGACAGACAGACATCAGACTGCAGGCGCCGAGCTCTGGATGAAACAAGCCAGCTTTCCTCAAACGCAATGCAAATTCTTTCCCTTTTGTACCTGTGTTCCATGTGCATGACATGTGCATGTAGAGAGAGAGATTTTTAGCAATACCAAACAACTGCTATGTGCATGTATGTAGTGCCAGAGCACGCCAGTCCCGTGCCTAGTGTTTGAGAGAGAACCACGCCATTCGCTCTCACCTGGCAACCCTGTCTGCATGTCTCGCGCGCGCTTGAACAGGGCTTAAACAAGCATAACGCGCAGTCTTCAGGGGCAAAGATCAATTACCAGGGGCTCCAGCCCCAAATGATGTGTGAGTGTTAGAGTTGTTTGGTATTGCTAAAAAATATCTCTCTTATTGGTGCTGCATGCTGGGGATGGTCAGATGCTCACTACGGATCTACGGTCCATCGAGACTGCTTGATGCCTTTGCGACGTGACACTCCGCCGCGTCGCTCCTCCTCTGGTGCACGGCCACCGACCCTCACCTCGCCGGTCCTCTCGCCGGTCGGCGCCGTGCTGCGCGTCTCCGCGTACCGCCGCACGATGCACCAAGTGCTGCCCCGCATCCATGAGACCATCGAGCGGGTGCGGCGCGTGCGCTCCTTCACGGCGGCGGACGGCGGCGGAGGCGGCGGCGACGAGCGGGGCGAGGGTGGCGGAGGCGAGGAGCTGATCGTCCTCGACTACGTGCTGGACGACGCGCTACCTCCACTGGCGATACACCACCCTACTCATGAATAGCTTCCTAACTAATGTACGTTTCCTTTTAGCTACCACCGCCTCGAGAGGCAGGGTTCCAGCTTTTTGCGGGGTCCGCTGCTCAGAGCTGCAGGCGTGAACAGACGCGGTCCTTGTGTTGCGGCGCGCTCGCTCGACAAGAACCGCATGACCTATCGGGGCGAGGAGCGTCGCTGGCGTGATGACCAACGGCGCGCCGAGTACGGACGCGAAGGGCGGCCATGGCGGGACGAGTCGCGATGGCGGTCGCGATCGCGCGATGAGCCGCGGCGGGATGAGCTGCGACGGCGCAACGAGCGTTGGCAAGGCGAGCAAGGGCGGCACCATGACGGGCGGCATGACGAGCGGCGCGGCTACAATCGGCGGTCGACGAAGTCATCTGGACGGTGACGGGCCGCGCGGCGGCGAGGAGGAGCTGCCGCGCCAGCCAAGCGCCGGCGAGGAGCCGCCGCATGCCGGAGCTGCTCCGTGGGTCCGTGGACGGTCGGGCAGCGGAGCAAACACGAACGGCGAGCAGGAGCTGTCCTACGACGGTGTGACAGCAGTCACGAACGGCGAGCAGGATGTAAACAAGGCGCTGTGCCTAGATGAAAAAAGAACTTATCGCGCCCCATCGTCGCTACAACACCTGGGCACGCGCGAAAGCAGCCTCCTTAAAGTCAAAGGGGTCTAGATTTTTGGAGCGCTAGCCGAAGAATCAAAGTCCCAGGCGCAAGACGCACAAGCACAGACACACAAAAGCACAACCCTGGGCACAGCGCTTGTTACCTTAGATACGTACTATGTCATGTCCGTCACGGACATGACAAATCCATCCTTACTGCATGTCATCCTTACTGCATGAAAGCTTCCCTCAAGCCCTTGAGTAACCTGAGTCGAGTTCCTGGGTGATCAATGCCACAGTCTTTAAGCACGTTGCTTGCAAAGTTGTCGCGCCCGCCTTGGAGCTCATGCACGATCTCGTCGATCTCGATTTCGCTCTTCTCGAGCTTCGAAATGATGCGTTCGATGTCCACGTCTTTGCCTCGCCAATCGACATTTCCCGGCGTCGTGAGCCAGGCACGCCACCGCAAAGCTTTCGGCCCGCGCCCGCGCCCGCGCCTCAGCGGTCCTGGCGACGGCCCCGGTGGAGGCAAGCCCTTCTTCGGCGGCCCCGGCTTCGGCGGCTGCGGCTTGCGGTCCGAGGTGCCAGAGGCGCCGCCCGGCAACTTCCTCTGGTAGAAGCCAAAGCGCCGAATCTTGCAGAGGATCTCGGGCTGTCGCGAGGCGTCGCCGCTCCAGCAGGCACACGCGCGCGGCGGAGTGCTCGCTGCGCGAAAGCAGAGCTTACCCTCGGGGCCGTGCGCAGGGCGAGGGAAGCAGTCGCAGACGAGGCGCTTGTTGAAGTCGATGTCCTCCATCGCCCAGACGGCGCAGTCGTAGTCGATCCCCTTAAGCCGCGAGAGGTTGAGCATGCAGCACTTGTAGACATGCGAGCGCGCGTACGGATTTCTCAAGTTGTTGTGGTAGAGCGGGTTGCCGAGGCGCTGAAAGCCGAGGAGCGCAAAGGCACCACGGTCGACGAAATCGACGTCCTGAGGCGGAGTACGAGCGTCACAGGCGCAGCAAAGCGCACACAGCATTGGGACGCCCCTCGTCGAGGACTCTCTGGATGCTTCAGTAGCTGCCTGCCGAGTGGGGCGCCGTCATCGACGAGCAGACGGCCTTCCTTGTTTGGCGCCTCCTCCCAGGTTGCCGCGGTCAACGCCGAGGCGCGTGCACGTGCTGCACGAGAGATGCAGCGGGTCGAATGCCCTCAGTTCTTGCTTTGTCGGATAGACCGCCGTGATTTACGACAAGAGGGACCGCGCCTTCTCGAGTTTAGTGAGGAGCAGGAGGAAGGGGGGGGCGAGCCGAGAACGATAGAGAGGCCACGGGTGCGGGCGCGGCTCGCTGACCAGGGTGAGCCGGCCCGACCTCCCGGAGAGGGGTGGCGACGAGTGATGCCGCCGCCCCCACCCGGGGAGTCGGGTGTGGGATCGCCAGACAGAGGCGGAGTCAACGGGATCAGGCAGAAAAGACGAGAGGGGGCCTCCTTGACGGCCTTCGACGGCCGCCTCGCCTCGGCCTTCTTCTTACAAGCTCGTGCGATGCCCCCTTCGCTCTTCCGGAGAAAAAAGAAGGCGGAGGCGGTCGAGGCTGGCCCGGCCGCCGACGCGCCGGCCGGGTCCAGCCTCGCGGCCTACGCCGATGTGTACAGCCTCGAGCGCGTGTCTGCGCGAGACGGGCCGCCGTCGGGCTCTGGCGGCCCGTCGCTGCGCGACCGCGCGAGGCAGCGCCTGGTGTCAGAGGTGTTCGGGACGCTGCGCGCGATGCCCTGCGGGGCGGTCCTGCTGGTCGACGGCGTCACCATGCCCGTCATCTCGTCGCTCTTCCGCGTGTCGGAGCTGATGGAGGCGGGCGTGCACCTGGTGGAGCACATCACGATGCGAGGGCCGGACGGAAACTACCTGCGCCGGCAGCAGCTGACCTCGCTGCCCGCGCTCTACTTCCTCACCCCGTCGGTCGAGTCGCTCGGCCGCCTCATCGACGACTTTCGCAACCCAAAGGCTCCCGCGTACGCCAGCGCGCACCTCTTCTTCTCGTCGCGCGTGTCGGACGCGCTGGTCGCCAAGCTCAAGGCCTCGCCAGCGATGCCACGGGTCCGTTCCTTCAAGGAGGTGCACCTCGAGTTCTCGCTCCGCGAGGCCGACCTCTTTGCTGTCTCCCCCTCGCCGGGCGCGCCTCTCGCCATATCTCCCCGCCGCATCTCCCCATATCTCCCCCTCGCCGGGCGCGCTTCTCGCCGCAGCTGCTCCTCCCGCCCTCTCGCCGCAGCTGCTCCTCCCTCCCTCTCTGCTGCTCCTCCCTCCCTCTCGCCGCAGCTGCTCCTCCCCTCCTCCTCCTCCTCCTCCTCCTCCCTGCCGCCTCTCTCTCCTCCTCCCAATCGCCGCCCCTCTCCCCCGAAGGCGCCCCGTCTGCCCTCGCGACACTCTTCCGCATCGACACAGACAAGCCGGCCAAGCGCGCGAGGCTGCACGAGGTGCTCTCCTCGACTCACTCTCTCCCCACACCGCAGCTCACTCTCCCCACCTCACACTCTCCTCACCTCACTCTCTCTCTCCACGGTGCCCGGATCGGAACCACACGTCGCCTCATCTGTCGATTCACACCGAAGCCACACATCATTCATTCATCCATTCATCCATCCACAAGTGCGCCGGCATCAGCGTCCGCTCCCCACCAGACACGTCCACGACACGCCCACAACACGCCCACGACACGCCCACGACACGTCCCACGACACGCACACGACACGCCCACGACACGCCCACGACACGTCCCACAACACGCCCACGACGCGTCCCCGACACGCCCACGACGCGCCCCCGCAGGTGCACAAGATCGGCACCTCGCTTGCCACCCTCTTCACCACCCTCGGCGCCGCACCGATCGTGCGCGCCGCTACCTCCGCCGTCGCCGCCGCCATCGCCTGCGCCACGCAGGAGCCGCCTCGAGATCACGCGAGATCACGCGAGATCACGCGAGATCGCACGAGATCGCCCGAGATCACGCGAGATCGCCTCAGCGAGAGTTGCACCTGCAGGAGAAGCTCGACGCGCTCGATCGGGCGGGCGCCCTCCCGGCTGTCGAGGAGGCGGCGAGCGGCGCGCCGCCGCCCCTGCTGCTCGTGCTCGACCGCGCCTTCGACCCGCTCTCGCCGCTGCTGCACGAGTTCACCTACCAGGCGATGGTGCACGACCTGCTCCCCGTCGCTGAGGGCGACCGCTACCGCTACACGTACGTCGGCAACAGCGGGCAGAGCCTCTCGAAGGAGGTGGAGGCCCGAGATGGCCCGAGATCACCCGAGATGGCCCGAGGTGGCCCGAGATCACCCGAGATCGCCCGAGGTGGCCCGAGGTGGCCCGAGATGGCCCGAGATGGCCCGAGATGGCCCGAGATCACCCGAGATGGCCCGAGGTGGCCCGAGATCACCCGAGATCGCCCGAGGTGGCCCGAGGTGGCCCGAGATGGCCCGAGATGGCCCGAGATGGCCCGAGATCACCACGAGATCACCACGAGATGGCCCGAGATCACCCGAGATCACCCGAGGTCACCCGAGGTGGCCCGAGAGGAGCCGAGAGAGTACCAGGCGGCGAGAAGGGCCGCGAGGTGGCGCGACCAACGCGTGGACGTGTCGGAAGCTTCTCGGAAGCTTCTCGGAACTCTCCCTGCAGGTCCTTCTCAACGAGGCGGACCCGCTCTGGCTGCGCTACCGGCACATGCACATCGCAGACCTCACGGTCGAGCTCGACGCGGACTACAAGGCCTTTCTGCGAGACAACGAGGCGTCGGCCGGCCTCGCGAGCGGCAACGCCGACCTGTCGGAGATGGCCGCCGGGCTGCGCGCGATGCCGAAGTTCCAAGAGGCGATGGGGCGCTGGTCGCTGCACATCTCCCTCGTCTCCGAGCTCGTCTCGCGCTACGAGGCCTTCGGGCTCGAGGCGGGCGTCTGGTCTCTCCTCCCCGTCGTCTTCTGTCTCCTCTCCTCTCCTCTCTCCCTTTCCCCTCCCCCTCCCCCTCCCCTCTCCTCCTCTTCTTTCCCCCCCCTCTCCCTCCCTCCCGACTCCCCTCTCCCCTCCTCCGTTCCCCACAGGCGGCGGCGCTGCTCGAGCAGGCGATGGCGTGCGGCAGCAGCCCGGACGGCAAGCCGTGCACCTCCCCGCTCGCCGACCTGCGCTCCCTCCTCGCCGACGACGCGACGGCGCGCTCGCCGATCGACGCGCTGAGGCTGCTGATGGTGTACGTGGTGACGCAGGAGCGGGGACCACGCGGCCGTGGGGGGCGCGAGGCTGTGAGCGGCGTCTCTTCACACCCCCTCGCTGTGAGCAGGAGGGGATCAAGCCCGAGGTGCGGCGCGAGCTCTTCGAGCTGGCGGGCATCCAGCCAGAGGACCAGGAGCACACCCCCGCCCCCCCACCACCCGCTCTGCACGTGCAGCCTGGCCAGAGCCCCCTGCCCCACCCCACCCCACCCCACCCCACCCCACCCCACCCACCCACACCACCTCACCCCCCCCCTCCCCCCGCCCCTGCCCCGCCCGCCAGGTTGCCATCCTCAACCTCTTCCACCTCAACGTCAACCTGACGCACGGACTCAAGCCGCCAAAGCCGCCGCAGAGAAAGCAGCCGGAGCCGGCTGTTGAGCCCGCCGCGTCCGCCGCACCGGTGCGCGAGTCGGGGTACGACGTCTCGCGCTTCACGCCGCCGCTACGCAGCCTGGCGCAGCGCGCTCTCTCCGGCGAGCTTCCGTCGGACGACTTCCCGTGCCGCACCCCTAGAAGCGGAACCTCTCCCCCTCTCCCCCCCCTGTCTCGTGCCTAGACGGCGAGAGATGGCGAGGTACTGGCCCGTGCCTCCCCCGAGCAGCGCTCGAGAGGATGCGTCTCCCGTCGTCTCCGGCCGTACTCCGCTGCACTCCCTGTCCCCCTAGCCCTCGCCCTCACGCGGTGCTCTGAACACGCGGCTGGGCCAGCCGACTTCCCGCCCCCAGACGCTGGCCGCTTCACGCAAAGACACAGCCCCGGGGCCCAAGACCGCACACGCACACAGACAGGTCGACAAGAGAGAGAGACAGCGACGACAGTCAGAAGTCGGCACTGGGTCCCAGCAAGGCGAATGCGATGACGGCCTCTAGTGCGAGCTCTAGACTAGTGAGCTCGTACGCACGCAGGCAGATCGCGACTATAGCCGGGCTATAGTCTTCACACCCACCACTCACACTGCCAGGTACATGAGGCCACATCTCGCCGCCAGCGCCGCGGCGACGCCGACCCACGAGGCGGCCGGGCTGCCCAGCTGGGCGACGGACGCGGCGGCCGAGCCCGCCGGCGCGGCGGGCGGAGCGGGGGGCGGCACCGCCCCTCTCGCTCGCGGAGCGGCCCGCGTGCCAAGTCCGCCCTCTCAGGCGACGTGGCGGTTGCGCGTAGGAGGGCGGCGTCTGGTCGTCTTTGTGGCGGGCGGCGTGACGTACGCGGAGGCACGAGAGCTGCACGAGCTTGGGCGCGAGATGGGGTGCGACGTGATGCTCGGCGCGACCGCGCTGCTCACGCCGCAGCGGTGCGACCGCGCCGCCTCGCGTCGGGCACACGCCACGTCAGGGCGGCGGACTTGACCGCGGCGCGACTGCACCTGTAGGTATGTCATGGAGCTCAAGGAGCTCAAGGCGCTCGAGTCGCGCGTCGAGCAGCGCGCCTGAGGGAGGGAGGCGCGGCTCCGGCTCCGGCGCACGCTGCGTGAGTCGGCACTACAGCGCGCCGGAGCGTTGTGGATTAGCCCGGTCGAACACCCCCCGAACCAATAAACTCCCCCATTCAGCTGAGAGGTTTTGGATTTCGCTCCCGCGCAATCGAGTCATCAAGCATGGTGGTTGGTGCCCAACGCGCAACGGCGGCAAAAAAACTAAAAAGCGCCGGTAGCAAGGTAGCACGATGGAGAGGTAAAAGGCTAGTTCCAATTCACAATATGATTCACTCTTGACACGCTAATCTTGAAAACGCGTCCAACGGAGCTCCGTGTTGCTCCCAGCGGAATCCCCCGCGCTTCCTGCGGCCATGGCCGATGATACTAGTATGAGAGGTCATCTGGCTACCGCGAGCGCGACTCAACTCGCCGACGTCGTCCGATGATTGTGCCTCAAAGTTGGGGCGCGGTCGTCGCAGACACGAGGAACGCAGCTGCGTCGACGGCGAAGGGCGTGTCCTCGACGACGGGTCGGAGATGGAGGTGTCCCTGCCCGACAGCGTGGCGGTGCAGCGCGACGGCCTCGACGGCGATCCCGTGGTGTGGGCGACGAGCCGGGGCGCGGGGCCGATCGCGCTCACGTGGGGGCTGCTCCGGCAACGCGGCCGTCTCCCGCAGGGTGTCTCGCTGCCGCGCGCAGACGGGGCGAGGCAGCGAGTGCTCGGCATCGCATTGAGCTGCCGACGGGCGAGCAGAGAGCACAACGGGAGGCCGGACTCGACCGCGCTGCTCCTTCTCTTCTCGGACCGGTTCGAGGCGTACTCGGCCTGCGTCTCGCCGCGCACCGGCGCGTCCGCGACCTCCTCGGGCCTCGGCGGGCGCCTCGGGACCTTTGGGCGGGCCGAGCTCTCGGGTGGTACAGCGCTGTGCATCACCTCGTTCGAGGCCCTCGTCTACGTCGGCGACGGCGGGAGGCACGCGGTCCTGGTGTACCCGGGTACGAGTGCGCTCCGGCCTGCAGCAGCGCCGGTACCTGCGGCAGATTGGGGGCAGCGGCGGCGACGGCGGTGTGGCGTTCCGCGAGCCGATCAGCGTCGCCGTCGGGCGTGCTGGCGCGGGCGAGCGTGCTGCGGAGCCTTTGCTCCACGTGGCCGATTGGGACCGGGTCTACGTGCTGACGCTGCAGGGGGCGCCGCTGCAGGTGATCCCCGTGGCGGGGAGCAGCACGCGGCGCGTCAACGGCATCTGCCTCGACGCCGACGGAGAGCACCTCTGGCTGGTGTCGGCCGAGCGGCATTCGCTCTGCCGCTTCGGCGCCGCCGCGGTGCGCCGGTCAGCGGCGCCCAGGAGGTCGGACGACGTGGCCGACTCGCTCGGCGCCCTCGAGCTGCGTTGAGCTTGGTGGGAGGTGGTGAGGGACGCCTCAGTCTCGTAGAGAGCAGTGTTGTGGGACATGAGCGTGCCTTAGTGACGTAACGTACCAGCTACCACCGCGGTGCGTCGCGCTCAATGCGCGCGCAATTCGCGTGTGCGGGGTGTGGCGCCGAGAAACATACACTGCAAAAATGTCTCCCCACAGAGAGAGAGAGAGAGAGCCTATTGACATTTGACTCGACCGGGACAGCGATCGGGACAGTCCAAGAGTCAAGTCTCAACGCCGGGAATTCCGTCTGGACACAGTGACAGGCGTGCGCGGCCATTGAGGCGGCGCGTGCATACAACCCGCCCAGCATGCACCCGACCACATTGTGCACCAGCCACCACGCCACGTGTGCTGCGCCACGTGTGCTGCGCCTGGCGTTCGCTGTCCGAGAGCGAGGCGCTCAGTCTTTAGTCCGTGCCAAGAGCGCAAGGTCTCTGGACTCTGCGAGGGCCGCTCTGCCTTCGCAGCTTCTCCCCGCTCGTCGCACGCGCCGCTCAGATGGGTGGCGCCGGAGGGCACACGCAGGCACGCGGTTCTCTCCGAGCGGAGATGCGGCAGCTCTTCCACCCTGCCCACCAGGCGCACGAATAGTGTGCGAGCCTGGCTGCGGTCGAGCCTTAGGCTGCGCCCGCTGCGGAACGTCTGCCACCCGCCCTCGCGATCGCCACCTGGTTGTCGGCGTTGCAAGCGAGGTTCCGCAGCGCCCTCGCGGCCTGCTCCTTCTGCCCGTCCGTGCCGTCGCGAGCCAGCGACACCAGCGGCGCGAAATCACCCGCCTCCGCAGCCGCCACCGCGATCTGCAGCTGCGCCGTCCTAGCCTGAAGCTCCTCCTCCGCCTCCCTCCGAGAGCGTTCGACAGCCTCTTGCCAAGCGCGCTCCTCCTCCTTTTGCCGAGCGCGCTCCCTCCGAGAGCGGTCGACAGCCTTCTGCCGAGCGCGCGCCTTATCCGCCGCATAGCGGTCGGCGGCATCGCGGCGAATCCGCTGCTCCTCTGCCTCACGCAGTGGCTCGCATGAGAACTGGGCTGGAGCTAAGAACGAGTCGTTGGGGTATGGCCAGAACACAGCTGGGAAGCTCTTCAACCGCTCTCGTAGCTTGTTGACCTCTGAGGAAGGACCGTGAACTTCCACACTTTCAATATCGGCGCACTGCATGGCGGTCTTTAGCGGTCCATCGACATTCTGCAAATGCTCCAAGAAGCCTTCGGCAGAGTCGTAGCCCTCGCGACAGATGGCTTTCGATCCATACACGCAAAAGCCGTAGTACTTGACTTTCTCCTCCTGCCTCGTGAGGTGCTGGAAATCTTTGACTCCAGCAAGGAACTTCGCATAGTCCTTGATCTTCCAGTACACAAGAACGCAAAGAGTTTCGTCAGACACCAGAGGGCCTTGGCTGGGCTGCCGCAGATACTTTGAGGGCACGAAGAAAGCACCATCGACATAGGCCCAGTGTGAGGAAAGAAGATTCTTCTGCGAGACCTCAAGCTGACCCACCTCGTCTTTTGGTCCATGCGCCTCCATGTTTGTGATTGCTGCTACAGACATGGCGTCGAACAACACCCCCTGAGCGCCTGAGCGCAAGTACTCCATGTAGCTCGCAAAGTTCGCGTGGCCTTCCTTGCTTACAGCCCGGTTGCCGTTGATGGAGAAGCCATAGTACTTCACACCAGGCGCCCTTTGAACAAGAGCCTTGAAGCGCTGACAGATCCGCTTGAAGGAGTTGGTGTTGCTGACATCCCAATAGGTCATGATGCTCAGTGTTGTGTCTGGGGCACTGTTCAATGGGGACTCCACCTCCTTGAGGCGGGCCTCTGACGCCGCCTCGTCCAGCATCGCCGCCGTTGGGCGCCGTCCAGGGCTTTCCTGCAGACAGCTCTCGACCCACAAGCCGAGCTGCTCGCTCGCAGACTTGCTCTCGGCGATCGCGCGCTGCCGCTTTGCCGCGTCGAGCGCCACGTAGCCAATCGTGCGGCCAAGCAGCAGCTCCGCGAGGATGCAGCCTGCGGCCCAGACGTCGTCCGCCGGCCCATACCGCCCCCCGTCGGTCTTCTCGGGCGACATGTACGCGTCCGTGCCCATGCGCGAGTGGTGCGAGGCGGGAATGACGCACGCGAGCCCAAAGTAGATGATCTTCGCGCGGCCCGTCGAGTCGAGCATCACGTTGGCCGGCTTGAGGTCGCGGTGCTGCAGGTTGAGCGAGTGCATGTATGCGAGCCCGGACGCGACCTGCTGCATCAGTGTCGCTACCTCGAGTGGTTGCAGCGGCGGCGCGGCGGCGATCTTCTCGGCGAGGGAGCCGCCGGTGAGAAGTTCCGTGACGATGACGAAGAGGCGGCCGTCGTCGGTGTCGTGCCAAAAGGCGTCGTAGAAGCGCAGTGTGTTCTCGTGCTCGATCATCGAGAGTAGGCGCGCCTCCTTCTCCAAGCCAGCACCGTCCAGCTCCTCCGACTCGATCATCTTGACCGCATACCGCCTCTCGTCGATCCCAGCAGCCTTGCGCATCCGGTACGTCATGCCGAAGGACCCCCTCCCGAGCCGCGCGGCGGGCTTGTCCTTCTGGCCGGGAGGCGCGTCCGGCTTGCGGTCGTACGCGTAGAGCGACATCCGCGAGCTGCGGTCCGGCTCCGCGTTGCCAATGCCCGTTGCGGTGAGGTTCGCCATCATCGCGATGATCTTGTCGAGCTTGAGGCCATGCTGCGCAAAGCCCTCGCGCATCTCACGCGTCAACTCCTCCTGGAACTCGGCGTCCGACACGCCCGATGCGACAGCGATGCCGCGCACCACCTCGCAGTCCTTCTCGAGCGCCTCCGCGTCGACAGCCTCGCCCATCGCGTTCCGCTCGGCCACGCGGCGCTCCACCTCCGCCTCGACAGCGTACTCGCGCGCCTGCAGCCGGTCGATGATGTCCGCATCGCGGGCGAGGTTGTAGAACTGGAGCAGCAGGCCGAGCTGGTCCGTGATCTCGGAGTCGAGCTGCGAGAGCGTGGTGCCCCTTCCCACGTTGAGCGCGCGTCTTAGCCAGCCCTGCTTGCCAAAGGCAGCGACCGCCGAGCGCACGTCATTGAGCAGCCGCTGCAACTCGCGCATCCGGTCCTCGACGCTCGCGCGGCTCTTCACGTCCATGCGCTCCACGTTTTTAGCCATGAGCTGCAGCAGCTCGAGGACGTCGATCGTGCGCTGGGCAGCCGTCAGGACGTCATTGATCACCGCTCTCGACTTTTGCACGACTTGAAGGACGTCGCGAGCCGCTCCGCACACAGCAGGAATGAGAGGCAGCCCGGCGCGCTCGCCGAGCCTCAGCACCGTGTCGACGAGCTTCAGTCCCGTCTGCACCTTGTCAAGCGCCCGCTCCGCCGACGTGAGTCGTGCCACACCAGACTCCATTCAGCGAGCGGCTTGAACGTAGGGATATATCGAGCAAGAGCCGCGCTTGAGCAAGACGCGCTTGAGCGGAGAGCCGCGCTAAGATGCGAGACGCGGTTGAGCGTGTCAGCGCTGATTTCCGCGAGTGAGCAAGGGGGCTAACTGTAGTGTGCGTCGGGCTGGGGGTTAAAAATCTTTTTGCGTTTAGCATGCGAGACGCCGCTCCTTGCCGTGAGTTGGTCGTAATCGCGGGACTTCATTCCGGCTCGTGGCACTGCGACGCGCGAGCCGCCGGTGGAGGTGCGAGAAGCCGTCGCGCGAAACCAGGTAGGTACCACGGCAGCATGTGGGGCCAAACTCATTGACGCGTCCGGCCGGCACGGCATCGAGGCACGGCTCGCACGGCCACGATGGCCACATGGGCAACGGTGCCGGGCGGTCACAAAGGTGGGAGACCCGCGTCATGGAGTACCTTGCAAACGTTGGTCGCAATCGCAGGTTCATCGCGGCTCGCTCGTTGCTTGAGCACTTCGCTCCTCTCAGTCCACCCCGACCCGACCCGCGACTCGCCCGGCGAAGCTCTCGTAGTTGTCTCTGCCCCACGACTATCAGCTCTAGCCCACGATGCCGCGCATACCTCTCACTCTGGAGCATGCTTGCCAGACCCCTCGCATCGCCTCACAAGACCCGACGCTTCGCCTCACAGGTGCAAAAGGACTGGTTGCCCAACGGCCCGAGGGTGTGTGATTCGCGCAGAGCGATTAGCTACGTCGGTCCGCTTCCTGGCCCGCCCCGTGTCCACCAGCTCAGAGATCATCGCACTCTCTGCGGCACTCACACGCCTTCTCGCTCTAGCCCAACCGCGCCTCGCCTCGCCTCGCCGTGCCTCCGCTCTGACCTTAGCTTCTCACAACTAGGCTCACCGCGACTCGCGCCCCGCTTCCTCGACATGCTCCGCTCCCTCGTGCTCTCGACATGCCTCGTGCTCGCTGCGCGCGCTCAGCTCAGCCCAACTTCGTGCGATGCGGACAGCAGCAAGTGCTCGAGCGTGGCCGACGACTGCTGCGCGTGCGATGCGAGCATCGGGATGACCGGGTGCGGCTTCAGCGAGCCCGCCACGTGCCGCGATGGCTACGTGCCTCGGATCATCAGTGCCTCGGACACGTCGTCTTGCTACTATGAGTGCGTGCCTCCAACCTGCACGGCTGGGACCTCGCTGCTGTACGTCGCCGTCAAACGCGGCTACTACGACGCGTTGGCCTACTGCTCGCAGATCGGCGGCGTGCTCGCCCCCGGCACGTACCCCGGTCTGAACAGCTGGTACAACCAAGCCTGGAGTGCGCAAGGCGAGATCTGGATTGGTGACAGTGGCGATGGAGGAGGGCCTCTTCGCTACGCGACGTTGTTCGACACGTGCTACAGCGGCGCGTGCCCGTGTACCAACTGCGCTGATGCGAGCGAGATGAAGGCGTTTGCATGCAGCGTGCGGGACGGTGACGACCCGCGCTACCAAAGCTACAGCAACACCGTGATGGGTCGCCCGCCGCCCGACGGCATCACATGCGAGTCCACAGCACACTGCCCGACCTCTGGCGCCTGCGCAGAGAACCCCGTGTGCTGGACGCACGAGAGCCCCAACGGGCACCACTACTGCGCCGAGCAGGTGACGCCAGGCAGCTCAGGAACGACGACAGACATCTGCAGCAACCCGGCCGCGCAGGACTACATCCAGTGCTGGCAGGGCAAGGCGCAGCGCTACTGCAGGCACAGCTACGACTCGGGCGACGGCGACTCGCCCGCCGCCACTGTAATCACCTCCTTCTCGCTCGCCGGTGCGGTCGAAGACTTTGGCCCGGACGAGCAGGCGGCGATCGTCGCTGTGCTCGCTACGGGGGCCGGTGTGCCAACGTCGGCGGTCTCCCTCACGCTCTCGCCTGGCTCCGTGATCGTCACGGCAACGATCATCTTTGTGGTCGAGGCCGCCGCCAACGAGGCGGTGAGTGCGCTCTCGGGGGCAAACGGCATCCTCGAGAATACGGCGAACTTAGCACGCGCTGGCGCGCACGGCAACCGGGACTTACACGCGCGACACGAGGGACTGTGTATCTTTGCCTGCCTCGGGGGAGAATAGCCGCCCTCACCCGCTGCCGGCCGCGCATCGAGCTCGGCGGGGCTGATACGTGTCATTCTAGGCCGGCGCGTATCTATCTATCTTAGCCAAGATACGCGGCCACACGTGCAGACGCGCATAGCGGTACTCGCGCCCACACGTGCAGCCGCCTATCTTGGCCAACATAGGCGGGCGTGAGCGCGTGAAAAACGGCCCGTCGGCGAAGGCGACTCGCGCTGGCACGTGCACGGAGGGATGTTGACATACGCGGCTACCTACACGTGTGGGCGCCTGTCTAGGGGAACAACGCGCCCCATGCGTGGGCGTGTATGTCACGCGGTACTGCGGCTGCGAGTGCAGCCGCCTATCTTGGCCAAGATAGGCGGCTTCACGTGTGGGCGCGAGTACCGCTATACGCGTCTGCACGCGTGGCCGCGTATCTTGGCTAAGTAAGATACGCGCCGGCACAGAATGACACGCAGTCCCTCGTGTCGCGCGTGTAAGTCCCGGTTGCCGTGCGCGCCAGCGCGTGTGGCCGCGTACCTTAGCTAAGATACGCGCGCACGGGCTGGGTGGGTAAAAACGGGTCACTTTGCGGCGTTTGCCTGCCGGGAGCCGCCTTGGCTCACTCCTTTTGCCTTCAGCTCTGCTCGTGCTTCTTGTTGTAGCAACGGTCGCAGAAGCCGGCAGAAGCGCTTACTGGCTGGTATGTCCAGGCTGGTGCTGCACCAGCGTGACGATGGGGTGGCCCAGACGCTGCTGCGCAAGGCGGCCACGCACGCCCGCGACGGCGACGTCTGGGTCGACGGGAGGACATGCGTGCCGAACGGCGAGCTTGTCACGGTGCTGCGGCGTGAGGCGGAGTTCGGGTGGGTTCGTACTGGCGCGGGCGTGGAGGGCTATCTGAAACTCAGCTACCTCTTGCCGCCACCAGAGGAAGCTAAAGTACAGAGGCACGGGCAAGGGCAAACAACAATGCTGCGCAAGGTAGCCACGCACGCCCGCGACGGCGACGTCTGGGTCGACGGGAGGACATGCGTGCCGAACGGCGAGCTTGTCACGGTGCTGCGGCGTGAGGCGGAGTTCGGGTGGGTTCGTACTGGCGCGGGCGTGGAGGGCTATCTGAAACTCAGCTACCTCTTGCCGCCAGCTGTGGCCAAGGTGCAGCGTGACGATGGGGTGGCCCAGACGCTGCTGCGCAAGGTGGCCACGCACGCCCGCGACGGCGACGTCTGGGTCGACGGGAGGACATGCGTGCCGAACGGCGAGCTTGTCACGGTGCTGCGGCGTGAGGCGGAGTTCGGGTGGGTTCGTACTGGCGCAGGCGTGGAGGGCTATCTGAAGCTTGCCTACCTGGCAGCAGAGGAAGGCGTCCCGAACAAGCTGCTGATGTTCCACGGCACCGACGGTGCCAACGCCGCGGGCATCATCCAGCACGGCTTGCGCCCATCCGCAGGTGGACGTCTAGGCCCGGGTGTGTACCTGACCCCTGACCAGACGGTAGCAAACACAATCGCAAAGCACAGAGGCTTGCAGTTTGTGCTCGAGTGCGAGGTCACGCCAGGCAAGGTGTACAACTTCGACACAGGCACGGGCGCGCTTCCAGCGCAGAAGCAAACGTGGGCAGCGAGTGGCTTCAACGCCGCGCAGAGCATGCATCCACCATGGGCTGGGGTTGATGCAGCATTTTGCGAGTACTGCATACACGATGCGGCGGCAGTGCGGGTGATCAAGGTAGAGGGCTTTGTAGCGAAGCCCACGTAGCTTGGTGGACAAGACAGGCCGGGTTCTCTAGATGTTTGTATGCCTTGTAATGATGCATGAACCATGATGATGGGGTAATGATGCATCACGTCCAACAGATTTTCGTCGTAGCCCGTGATTCAGCTGCTGATGGTACATTGCGCTCTTGTTTGGGGGCTCTTAGGAAGCAGCTCACAGCCCTATTATTGGTCGGTTTTTGGTGCTAAAAATGCAAGTCGGCCTGGAAGCGCCAAGATCGTGCAGGGCGGGGACACATGTCCCTAAATCCCATCTCGTCTCAGAGTTTGCCCGTTTTATTTATTTATTTACTCGCGACTCGGCTCTCGGCACTCGGGGATGTTTGTTTTCACCCTGACCCAATCGACAAGTCGCTGGGCCCTCCGACCTCGTGAGCCGGAGCCTCCCGGCTCCGTGACCCCGTGTGTGCCGATAAACTCCGCCGACAATCGGGTCTCGCCCCTCCCGACACGTGAATTGGACGGCGGCGGCGGCGGCGGTTCCGTCTTCGGTCCCCGCGGGAAGCCCCGCGCATAGGACAACAACAACAACGTCTGTCCCACACCCCATCACACGCATTGGACGAGATTCGAGTATATGGCGCGATTCCCGCCGCACGTCGCCGCGCCCCGCAACGTCGCTAGCGCATGTTGCTCAGCGAGATGTTGGCCGCCGCGGGGATGTCGAGGCGGAGTGTGACTCCCAGCGCCGACAAACGGACGCGCGTGTCGACCAACAGGACCTCGCCCTCCAGCTCGCCCAGCGCGTCGTTGAGCTCGCGCATGTCGAGCAACAGACCGCGCAAGTCGACGACCAGCGCCACCGTCGCCGAGGAGCGAGGCCCGACGCGCACGGGCGCGGCGAGCGAGCCGACACCAACCAGCCCTGCCACTGGCTTGAAACCCGCACTCCCGGCCTCGCCAGGGCCGACCGTCTCGACCGCCGCAGCCGCCGCAGCCGCCGCAGCCGCCTCGGCCGCCTCGGCCGCTACGCGCGGCTGCGCCCGCCGGACCTGAGTGTGAATACTGCAGTGTGAATACGCCGACGTCAGGGCGGGAATGCGGCCTCGCGCCGTGTCTTCAGAGCACGCGTGAGTACGAGGGGTGCGAGGACAGCGAACACCGCGCGGGATACAGCGGAATACCGCCGAAGCCGCGTCGTCCTCGAGTGCCAGTCGGACTAGCAAGGGGACGTCTCCCGCTTCTACTCCGCCGGACGAGGATCTGCGAGTCCCTCTCGAGCGTGGCGTGCAGCATGGTGGGGTTGAAGAGCCGCAGCGTGAGTGGCAGCGCGTAGATCGGGTGCGAGTTTGTGGCGGTGCGGTCGTAGCACGAGCTCGGGATTACCTGCAAGCCAAGGGGGCCGGGGTGTGCGATGCGCCGAGATACAGCCGAAGTGTAGCCGAGGTGCAGCCGAGATACAGCCGGGCATGCGCTGCGCCGACATGCGTCGACATGCGCTAAGATGCGCCGAGGTGCAGCCGAGGTGCAGCCGAGGTGCAGCCGAGGTGCAGCCGAGGTGCAGCCGAGGTGCGGCCGAGGTGCAGCCGAGGTGCAGCCGAGGTGCAGCCAGGTGCAGCCGAGGGGCAGCCGAGGTGCAGCCGAGGGGCAGCCGAGGTGCGCAGAGCGCCTGCAGCCCGAGCCCGCCGAGCCCGTCCAGCGAGAGCAGCTCCGACGACGCGGCGCTCACTTGCACGGAGCCGGCAGAGGGCCGGGGCGGCGGCGGGCGAAGCGGCGGCGGCGGTGGGCGAGGCGGGTGTGGCGACGGGGGCGGCGGCGGCAGCGGCGGCGGCGGCGACGGCGGCGGCGGCGGCAGTGGCAGCGAGTCGAGGAGGTCTCGCCGCCTCGCGTCGGGCCTCGACCTCGGCTGGGCCGCCTGCGTCACGCATGCGCCGAGGTTAGAGGGGGGAGGGGGGGGGGGGGTACGGTCTCGCGCCGTGTGCTCGCAGCTGAGGCCCTCGCGAGGGTACGTCGGGCTACGAAGACCGTGAATACCGCGGAGTGCGGTGGAGGAGAGACGAGGCAATGTCGTCGCAAGTGCTAGCCGGAGGACGCCAATACGCGCGCAGCTGCTAGGCAGCATCGCACGCAGCATCGCATGGCACACGAGGGGCTGCGCATACCGGAGGAGGACGGCGGAGCGCAGAGAGTCGGGGTGCAAGGATACTCTGCGTCTAGGCTGTACGCTGCCTGCGAGGCCCACGCGAACAGGCCGACGCCGACGCCCTTTGCGACGTCGATCCCCGCGGCGCCAGCGCCGACAGCGGCCTCAGAGCCGCCGATTCCAATGCCTAGCCCGGCCTGTCCGAGGGAAAGAAGGCCGATGGAGACAGACTGGCGAAGAGAGAAGAAGCGAGAGGAGGGAGGGGAGAGAGAGGAAAGGAGAGAGAAGGGCGAGGAGGGCAGAGACTAGAGAGGAGAGAAGAGACAGGAAAGAAGAGACAGGCAAGAAGAGAGAGCCGAGCCTGTCCGAGGTGGCTTGGGGCGGTGCTTGGTGTGGCTTGGGCCGGTGCTTGGTGGCTTGGGGCAGTGCTTGGTGGCTTGGGGCAGTGCTTGGTGGCTGGGGGCAGTGCTTGGTGGCTTGGGGCAGTGCTTGGTGGCTGGGGGCAGTGCTTGGTGGCTGGGGGCAGTGCTTGGTGGCTTGGGGCGGTGCTTGGCCCGCCTGCCCGATCCCGATCCCTGCCTGCCCGATGCCTAGCCCCGCCTCGCCCACCGTGCCCGCCCCCTTTGCGAGCGGGCTGCCGATGCCGAGCGTCACGCAATCGAGGTCCTACTCTTCACCACCCTCGCTACTGCGTCCTCTTCCTCTCCCTCTCCCTCTTCTCCGCGTGGCGCAGCCGAGGTCCTACTCTTGGCGACTGCCACTGTGATGGCTGCTCGTCTCCGTCCACTTTCTCGCGCCACGCAGCCGCGTACCTAGCGGCAGGCTCCGGCAGGGCGTCCGCAAGAGACGGCCGAGGCGCGGGGCGTGTTCACAAGAAGACGCGTCATTCCTCGACCAGCCCGCGCCCGACCCAGCCGAGGGCGTCGTAGCGCACCTGCCGAGCAGCCGGAAGTGCAGCCGAGGTGCAGCCGAGGTGCAGCCGAGGTGCAGCCGAGGTGCGGCCGAGGTGCAGCCGAGGTGCAGCCGAGGTGCAGCCGAGGTGCGGCCGAGGTGCAGCCGAGGTGCAGCCGAGGTGCAGCCGAGGTGCGGCCGAGGTGCAGCCGAGGTGCAGCCGAGGTGCAGCCGAGGTGCGGCCGAGGTGCAGCCGAGGTGCAGCCGAGGTGCAGCCGGAAGTGCAGCCGAGGTGCAGCCGAGGTGCGGCCGAGGTGCGGCCGAGGTGCAGCCGAGGTGCAGCCGAGGTGCAGCCGGAAGTGCAGCCGAGGTGCAGCCGGAAGTGCAGCCGAGGTGCAGCCGAGGTGCGGCCGAGGTGCGGCCGAGGTGCAGCCGGAAGTGCGGCCGAGGTGCAGCCGAGGTGCAGCCGAGGTGCAGCCGAGGTGCAGCCGAGGTGCGGCCGAGGTGCAGCCGAGGTGCGGCCGAGGTGCGGCCGAGGTGCAGCCGAGGTGCAGCCGAGGTGCAGCCGAGGTGCGGCCGAGGTGCAGCCGAGGTGCAGCCGAGGTGCAGCCGAGGTGCGGCCGAGGTGCAGCCGAGGTGCAGCCGAGGTGCAGCCGAGGTGCAGCCGAGGTGCGGCCGAGGTGCAGCCGAGGTGCAGCCGAGGTGCAGCCGAGGTGCAGCCGAGGTGCAGCCGAGGTGCGGCCGAGGTGCAGCCGAGGTGCAGCCGAGGTGCAGCCGAGGTGCAGCCGAGGTGCGGCCGACACAACGCGCCTCGTCCACGCGCAGCGAGGGCAGGTCGAGCAGGGAGGGGCAAGCGCCCCCCTTGCGGTCCACCGTCGTCGAGCTCCACCGCACCCCCTTGCCCTTCGGCCGCGGGTCTGCGCAAGTCAGCTCGCCGCACTTGCGGCAGCCCCACTCAGCCGCAACCTCCGCCGCCGCTTCCGCCGCGTCCGCGGCCGCGCGGCTGGTTTTGGCGCCTCGCGTGAGCTTGAGGACCTACCAGCGACGTCGCGACGGTCAGGCGAGGGGTTGCGCTGGTGGTGAGAGAATGAGGGGTGTGGGTGAGAGAAGGAGAGAAGGAGAGAAGGAGAGAGAGAGGGAGGGAGGGAGTGCGCGGGAGGAGGGGCCTCGTTGCTTGCGGACGTGCGCTGCGTCAGCGCGAGGCCCGGCGCAAAGGCTGGCGCCTGATAGCAACTCATCATCCATTGACGGCCCAACATTCATTCATGACCAGGCCCGGCGCAAAGGCTGGCGCCACGACCGCCCTGGCGCGCACGCCGACAGACACCTCGCTCTCGGAGGCGTACGCGGAGATCATCCTCGCCGCCGCATCGCCGACGGCCACCGTGCAGCGCACCGTGTGCGACGACCAGCTCAGCGCCGGTAGGAGAAGGGGGCCGGAAGCGGTGCACGCGCCGGCCGCGCCGCGAGCCAGAGAGCCGGCGGCTGTTTCCGCTGGGCTGCCAAAGGAGGCGAGCTGCGCCGGCTCGAGGCCGACGCCGGAGACGTCGCGCGCGACAAACGGGACGAGGGACGGGTTGAAGAGGAGCAGGGTGAGGTCGGCGTAGACGACGCCGTCGCTACGCACGCTCTGCTCCGCCAGCAGGCCGCACAGCTCCAAGCCAACCCTCCCTTCGGGCAGCGTAAAGTACCCCGTCGTCTCTGACGTGGCCGAGCACGCCTCGACAGCGCAGAAGTTGACGCGCGACCACAGGAGCAACGGGATGACGACGCCGCAGAGGAAGAAGAAGAGCAGCGCCAAGATTAGCACGGCGAGTGACCAACGAAGCAGTCGCCAGCGCGACCAGCCCGACGACTGATGGCCGTGAGGCTGCTTGTCCTCGTCGTTGACGCTCGTGCGCATTGTGGGAGGGGCCGTGTGTGCGTGCAGAAGCCTGTGCGGTGAAGGAAAGCGCAAAACGTCGGCTGCTGCCGCGCCGGGCAACAAGCAAGGTCAAGGTCAAGCCAAGGATCAGTGAGAAAAAGAATTTTGACCGCAGCGAATATGTTCACACCTTGAGCGGAGGCCAATTGATTCGCGAGACTCCGGCAAAAAGGGGGTTGGCAACGGGCTTTTGCGGACGCAAGCCTTCAGCTGGTGCCAAAACGTACCAAAACGTCCGTCCCGTCGACCAAAATACGCGGTCGGTAGAAATGGCTTGCTTGCAAGAATGGGATGCCGACAGGCGTCAGGCGGCGCATGCCGAGAAGTCGCTTGCCGTGCGGGAGCTCGTGCGCCTCTCCCTGCGCGTGCAGTCCACGGGCGTCGTCGCGGAGCTTCATCTCGACACGGCACTGGTTGCTCCGAGCGGCAGCGGAGCTGATCACGAGCGACGAATTCGCCGGGGATGCCAGGCAACAGATGGGCGCGCAGATAATTGGCGTGGCGTCCTAAACAACGCGACCGACGAGCATGCTCAACTGCTGCGCGACGCTCTCTGCGACCCCGACTTTTGTATGCGCTTTGCCATTCGCCGCCGCATTGGCTCAGGGGGCACAGTCCGCTTGCAGTGGCTCTTCCGCACGAATAGCGTTGTTGGCCGCATGCGTCCTGGCATCGGGAGGGTCCGCCTACGTACTTATAGCTCTCTCTCTTCTCCGCCTAAGAGGAAGTACGTTCGTAAGAACTGATACATATACTTTTTGTGCGTGGAGCGTCTTCCTTTTGCGCAGCAACACCTTAAACTTTTAGGCCCTCCAAATTCGGGTCGGAGCGTAGCGGAGTGGGCCCCGAGTTTGAAAAAGGGCGACGGACGCTTGCGTCCTAGCCTCCAACAACGCCTCCCCGGCGCAGAGGGGCCCCCGGAGGGATGCTCAACCGCTCCACGCCACGCCGCTCGCGGCGGTCCTATCCCAGCTCCGCTGAGGGCGTCGCGTTATAGAGCACAAAAGAATTTTCCGACGCATCACCACAAACAAAATAGTCAGAGGGGTAGCAGTGCCAGTGCGCAGTGCCGCCGCCCTCGCCCTCGCCCTCGCCGCCGCCGCCGTCGCCGTCGCCGCCGCCGCCCTCGCCCTCGCCTCCGCCGCCCTCGCCCTCGCCTCCGCTAAGGCAATCGGCCTCAACCACCGCTCTGAGTAGACTTTTCGACAGCTCTTGGGGGCTACCGAAACTGTGTTCCCCTCTTAGGAATGTTGCTCCTCATGTTTATTTCTTCTCGACCGGGGTAATTCTTTTTCTCGCGATGTCCACCCTCCCGCGCCGCTCGCGCCGCTCGCGCCGCCTCGCCGCCGTCGCCACCGCCGCGCCCTCGCCAATCACGCCACCACCCGCCCGCCTCCTCGACCTCCCCACGGAGCTCCTCGTGCGCGCCCTCTCTCGCTTCGAATGCCCCATCGACATCGCTCGCGTCGCGGCCGTCTCGCTTCTCTTTCACGCCTCGCTCGCGGTGCAGGGCATCCGCTTGTGGGCGCAAGAGCGCGGCTTCGAGCTGCCGGCGCAGCCGGAGGACGAGGGCTGCGCCGTGCGGTGGCTGTGCTTCGCTGCGCTGCTGTGCGAGTCCAACCCGCCGGCGAGGGCGGCGGCAGGCCCATGGCACAGCGTCTTCATCGACGGCGAGGGGCGGCTCTCGTCGTGCGGAGCGGCTGAGCCTTGGAGCCCAGGCCTCCTCGGGCAGGGCGAGGGCGTGACACGGCGCAACACGCCGACCCGCCTCCCGTCGACGCTGGGCGGCGAGCGCGCCGTGAGTGTTTCGGCTGGAGGCGACCACAGCCTTGCCCTCACCGCCGGCGGCGCCGTCTGGAGCTGGGGCGATGGAACCTATGGCCGGTTGGGCCACGGCGACGAGGAGGACCTGCTGATGCCCAAGAAGGTCGAGGCCTTCGCTGGCCAGCGCGTCATCGCTGTGGCGGCTGGAATCAACCACAGCCTCGCCCTCACCGCCGACGGAGCCGTCTGGAGCTGGGGCGAAGGAAACTTTGGCCGGTTGGGCCACGGCGACGAGGAGGAGCAGCTGCTGCCCAAGCAGGTTGAGGCCTTGGCTGGGCAGCACGTCGTCGCTGTGTCGGCTGGATCCGCGAACAGCCTCGTCATCACCGCTGACGGCGCGGTGTGGAGCTGGGGCTATGGAGCCTGTGGCCAGTTGGGCCACGGCGACAAGCATGACCAGCATATGCCGAAGAAGATCGAGGCCTTTGCTGGGCGGCGCGTCGTCGCTGTGTCGGCTGGAGAACATAGCCTCGTCTTCACCGCTGACGGCAGTGTCTGGAGCTGGGGCCGTGGAGAATATGGCCAGTTGGGCCAGGGCCACGGCGACCTGCAGCAGCAGCTGCTGCCCAAGAAGGTCGAGGCGTTTGCGGGGCGGCGCGTCGTCGCTGTGTCGGCTGGACTATTCCACAGCCTCGCCCTCACCACCGACGGAGGTGTCTGGAGCTGGGGCAGGGGAGTCGATGGCAGGCTGGGCCACGGCGACGAGCAGAACCAGCTGCTGCCCAAGAAGGTCGAGGCCTTTGCTGGGCGGCGCGTCGTCGCTGTCTCGGCTGGATGCAGCCACAGCCTCGCAATCTCTGCCGACGGCGCCGTCTTTACCTGCGGCACGGGTGAACGCGGCTGCCTAGGCCACGGAGAGGACGTGTCGAACCAGCTGCTGCCCAAGAAGGTCGAGGCGTGGCCGCCTAGCACGCCCGCATCCGCTTGACTACTCAAATGGGCGGTTCGCGGTTCGGCCGGCTCTAAACGCTTCTCCACAGTGTCGGACCGCGGCGTCGTCGCGACGGACGCGGCTTGAAACACACGCGCGTCCGGATCGCGCGTATTACGGGCGACTCGTGACACGACAAGCGGGTTTCAAGCGAGGTACGCACGCATCACAAGGAGAGAGTAATATATCTTTACTTCCAACACCCGGACGTTCCCAGGGTGATGGAAGGTTCGACGCACCCCCGGACTGGGCAGAGAAATCCCAGGGCATCTGGCCTGGGCACTCCACCCCGCCCCCACTTGCCCTGACTGCACAGGATAGCGTGCCCCGACAAACGGCGACACATAGCTCGGGGGACACTGCGCCGGGGGGTATGCCTAACTTTGGTGCTTTGTGTGGGTCGCGTTCCCTTGGTAGCTGTGTGGTTGAAGCCCTCATGCCGCCGGCGTACGTCCACCCCCCCTTCGGAGGTGGTTCCCCCAGCGGCTGGCCCCTCGAGACTGTCGGTGCTTGGCGGGAGGAGGGGGAGAGGGAGGCCCGGTGGGAGGAGAGGGAGAGGGAGGCCCGGTGGGAGGGGAGGGAGAGGGAGGCCGCCTTGGGCTCTTCTCCTCCCCCCTCCCTAGGCTCTTCTCCTCTCCCCACCCTGGGCTCTTCTCCCCTCCTCCCTGGTACTCTCGGCCTGATTACCGGAGCGACTGCTGGAGCAGACGCTGGGGGGACACTCACGCCCGGAGGCGGTACGCACGACCCGGAGGCGTGGGGATGGGGGGGGGCCGCGCCGCCGCCGCCGTGCCGCCTTCTCCCGCTTTGACCTCCCCCAGCTGCTTCTCCTCAAATCAACCTGTGAGCTTGCGAGGGCGGCGGGGGTGGGAGTGCTCTCGGGCGGCGGGGTCCGCACCCCTTCTCCCAACTCGAGCCGTGGTGGCGAGTGGTCTCATGAGCGCACCGTTGGTGGCTGGCGGTCCTCGGGTCCGCACCCCTTCTCCCAACTCGAGCCGTGGTGGCGAGTGGTCTCATGAGCGCACCGTTGGTGGCTGGCGGTCCTCGGGTCCGCACCCCTTCTCCCAACTCGAGCCGTGGTGGCGAGTGGTCTCATGAGCGCACCGTTGGTGGCTGGCGGTCCTCGGGTCCGCACCCCTTCTCCCAACTCGAGCCGTGGTGGCGAGTGGTCTCATGAGCGCACCGATGGTGGCTGGCGGTCCTCGGGTCCGCACCCCTTCTCCCAACTCGAGCCGTGGTGGCGAGTGGTTTTATGAGCGCACCGTTGGTGGCTGGCGGTCCTCGGGTCCGCACCCCTTCTCCCAACTCGAGCCGTGGTGGCGAGTGTTCTTATGAGCGCACCGTTGGTGGCTGGCGGTCCTCGGGTCCGCACCCCTGCGCATCAGAGTGTATCTCGGCGAGGCCGCTGCGCTCACACGCATGTGATGCGAGCCTGCGCCACTCCATCCGGCCCGCAGTGGGCCCACGGGATGGTGAAGGGCACATGCGTAGAGAAGTGCGAGGGTGAGAGGCACTGGATTTCCAGAGTGCTCGCGACGGTCGGGAAGCGATCCCGCGTGGCAGCCCCGATGTAGGCGCACCGCCTGGCACCCTCACTTCACCCTCTCTGCTGCATGTTCGAGCTGTGGTTGGCTCTGAAGCAACTTGGCCGACAAAACTTTTCTGTCAGAATCGTCGCAGAAGCAAGACGGCCCGCTGGCAGGAGCGGAGCCGGTCGGTTTCCATTGTCAAGACTGCGCGAAGCGTTGTCGCGGGGCCCAGAGCCGGGCGCGAGGCGCTCGGCTGTGGTAGGCAAGTGGGCGAGCGCCATTGGGCGGCTCAGCCATAGGCACGTCGTAGGAACGCGTTAAGTTGTCTTGAAAGTAGGCGCGTACGTCCTCTTTCGTTTTCACAGCAGAGCCAGACTCTGTGTGAGCTCTGTGTCTTGATTTGCCAACAACATACCTAAGACTCTGTGTGTGAGGGCTGGATGCACCAGTACTCCGGTGTGAAGAAAGGCTCCGCCGCGCTCGTACCTCGGGGCTACCTTGCCAACTCAGCCTGCAGCTCCATTCGTGCACGGTCCTGTGGAGGCATGTCGTCGAGCTGCATTCTCCTCCTCGCGTGGCAAAGCAGTGGGCTGCTCTCCAGCTCCGTGCAGAGCAAGAGCCTGCTGCGCGCACACCGGATCGGGCCGCGCCGTTCAGCCATCGCCGCCGCCGAGTCCTGGACTTACGATGGGAAGGAGCCGGGAGACAGCCGCTACAGCAGCAGCAGCAGCAGCTATCGCGTGCGAGAGCGCACGGCGGGCGGCTACGGCGGCGGCTATCGCCGTGAGGGTGGCGGCGGCTACCGGGACGGCGGCGGCTACCGGGAGGGCGGCTTCCGCGAGCGCAGGGCCAGCGGCTACGACAGCCACCGCGGCGGCGCCGCGTCTCGCGACCGGCGCGACGTGCGGCGGCAGTCGCAGGGCGGGACCACCAAGCCCGGCGACTGGACTTGCCCGAGCTGCGGCGCGAACGTGTTTGCGTCCAAGGCGCGGTGCTTCAAGTGCAACACGCTCAACCCGGACCCTGTCGCACGCGCCGCGGCCGCCTCCCGCGCCGGCGGGCGGGGGGTGCCTCCGTGGCACCCCGACAGCAACGGCGGCCGCGGCGGCGGCGCGGTGTGGGAGTGGCAGGGACTCGAGGGGGGGGAGGACTTCGAGGCGGGGCTGGCGGAGGACGAGGCTGCCTTCCGCGCCGCCTTTGGCGCCGCCCGATCCTCCGGCATCGACTTCGCATCGTACGCCGACATCCCGGTCGAGGTCGAGCTGCCGCGCAGCATGCCGCAGCTCACGGCAGAGACGGCGCCGGTCGAGCGCTTCGACGAGCTCGAGTGCGGCCGCGTCCTGCAGCGCAACTTGCGCCTCGCCGGCTTTGAGGTGCCGACGCCGGTGCAGGCGCACTCTGTGCCGGTGGCTCTCGCGGGCGGGGACGTCATTTCGGTGGCGCAGACCGGCTCCGGCGAGACGACTCCGCCTCCATGCGCTCCCCCCCCCCCCCCTCTTCACACCTCTCCGCTGTGAGCAGGCAAGACGCTCGCCTTCATGCTCCCGATCCTCAAGCGGCTGCTGCAGAGCGGCAGTCGGAAGGGGACGCGCGGGTACGGCGGCGCGTACCGCCGCGGCAGGGGGGAGCCGGTCGCTATCCGCGCCCTGGTCTTGGCGCCGACCCGCGAGCTCGCCCAGCAGATTCACGCCGAGGCGGAGAAGTTTGCCTTCCGCACCGGCCTGCGCGTCTGCGTGGCGTACGGCGGGACGCCCTTCGGTGCGCAGATGCGCCGAGCTCGAGGACGAGGTCTGCCGAGATCACGCGAGATCACGGCCGGTCCGGCGAGGGGACGTAGGTGCGCAGATGCGCGAGCTCGAGCGCGGCTGCGACATCCTCGTCGCGACGCCCGGCCGGATCAACGACATGGTGCAGCGGGGCCGCGTCTCGCTGCGCGCCGTGCAGTTTCTGGTCCTCGACGAGGCGCGAGACTCTTCCGAGACTCGTCCGAGACTCTTCCGAGACACCTCGGAGACACGTCCGAGACACTTCCGAGACACCTCCGAGACACCTCCGAGACACCTCCGAGACACCTCGGAGACACGTCCGAGACACTTCCGAGACACGTCCGAGACACCTCCGAGACACTTCCGAGACACCTCCGAGACACTTCCGAGACACTTCTGGTCCTCGACGAGGCGGCGCCGGGCGGCTCGAGAGGGGCCCAGTCTCCCTCCTTCCTTCCCGGGTTGAGCGGGCAACGAATGAACACCCTCTCTCTCCCTCTCTCTCTCCCTCTCTCTCTCTCTCCCTCGCTCTCTCTCTCTCTCTCTCTCTCTCTCTCTCTCTCTCTCTCTCTCTCTCTCTCTCTCTCTCTCTCCCTCTCTCTCTCCCTCTCTCTCTCTCTCTCTTGTGGCACGCACACACCACCACACAGGCTCTACGTGACAGTCCAGTGCTTTGACATCGCACACACCGACAACACCGGCACAACAAACGCCCGATCTCTTCTCTGCCTCTGTCAGGCCGACCGGATGCTCGACATGGGGTTCGAGCCGCAGATCCGCTCAATCGTCGAGGAGGCCGATATGCCGGCTGGGCGTCGCCGGCACGGCGGCGGAGGCGGCGAGGGCGGCGAGGGCGGTGAGGGCGGCGGGGGCTATTATGGCGAGGAGGAGGGCGAGGCGGAGGGCGAGGCGGCAGGGCGGCAGACGGTTATGTTCTCCGCAACCTTCCCGAAGGCCGTGCGCGGCATCGCAAACTCCTTCCTTGTCGACCCGCTGATGCTCAAGGTCGGCCGCGTGGGCGGCGCGGCGCTCTCCGTCACCCAAAAGGTCGTCTTCGTTGCGGGCCGCGACAAGACGGACGAGACGGTCGAGCTGCTGCAGGCGGTGCCCGGCAAGACCATCGTCTTCGTCAATACGAAGCGCGCCGCCGACACACTTGAGGCCGAGCTGAGCGCGTGCGGCCACCCCGCGGCGTCGGTGCACGGCGACAAGGACCGCTCCGCCCTCTTCTCACAACCTCCCTCTCTCGCCGTCTCCGTCCCCTCCCTCGCCCGACTCTGCCCACCACCCTGCCCCCTCCCCACCACCCCGCCCCCTCCCCACCGCCCTGCCCCCTCCCCACCGCCCTGCCCCCTCCCCACCGCCCTGCCCCCTCCCCACCGCCCTGCCCCCTCCCCACCCCTGTCTCCCCTCCTCCCTCGCCCTCTCCCCTCCCTCACCATGCCCCACCGCTCGCCCCTCCGCAGGACCAGCGCGCGAGAGAGCGCGCCCTCGGAGACTTCAAGTCGGGGCGGATCAACGTCCTCGTCGGCACGGACGTGCTCGGCCGCGGCATCGACGTGCCCGAGGTGACGCACGTCATCAACTACGACGCGCCCGACGACATTGAGGACTACACGCACCGCATCGGTGAAGCGTCCTCGACACTTCCTAGACACTTCCTAGACACGTCCTAGACACTTCACCTCGCCGATCCGGCGGTATGCGGACCAGGTGGTGCACCGGCTGCTGCGAGACACTTCCAGGACACGTCCTTGACGTGTCCGAGACATGTCCCACAGGCCGCACGGGCCGCGCGGGCAACACCGGCCTCGCCACCACCATGCTCAACGCGGCCAACCGCAACATCGCGCGCGACTTGCTCCACACGCTCACCACCTCCAAGCAGGAGGCGAGGGTCGCCCACGCACGCACGCACGCACGCACGCGCACGCACGCACGCACGCACGCACGCACGCACGCACGCACGCACGCACGCACGCACGCACGCACGCTCGCACACTGCTCACCCACGCGCACTGGGCCTTGCACTTTCAAACCGCGCCAGCTCCTGTCTCGGGACGGGAAGTCGCGAGGGCTAGCCCGGCTCTTCCCCACCACCTTGTGTGTGGAGACGTTTACCTTCCTTGTACCTTACCTTAGGCGCCAGAGTGGCTCGCCGACATGGCGCCACTCAGGAAGGGAGGCGGCCGCGGGCGCCGCGGCGGCGGCGGCGGGCGAGGGCGTGGCAGGCGCCCCAGCCGGTACGGAGGCGGCGGCGGCGGCGGCGGAGCCTACCGCGGCGGCGGGGGCGGGGGCAGTCGCCGCTGGTGAGTGCGAGCGCCGACGCCCCGAGCGACGGCGCAAGCCAGGCTTCGACGCGCGCCAGCACTGCGAGCGCGAGGCTGAGGTGCGAGCTCTGTGGGGGGGAGGTCAGGTGTTCGTGTGTTAGAGGGACGGGTTGAGAAGTTACTGAGTTTCAGAAAGTAAAATACGTATGTAGGAAGTGAATAGCGAACCAGAAGGGGGGGGGGGGGAGCGTTGTTGTGTGGGATGTGTGGGGAGGCAGGCTGGTGGGCCAACAACTTGCAACTACTCTCGTCGACTCCACATGGGACCATGCCGCGGCATGTGCGCGATGCGCGGGCTGCGAAAGCGAGGAATGTAGAATGCGGCCAGGTGTAGGGCTGAGACCGTGAGGGAGTGATAGCGACGAGAAGTGAGGAGAGAGAGAAGCAGCCCCGCCCGAGACGCGAGAGAGGAGAGGGTCAGAGAGAGGAGCCTGCCAGGGAGCGGCCGCACATTGCTCGGTACCCCCCCTGCCCTTCTAAAGTCATGGCCGACCCCCCCCCCCGTTTTGAGCAGCAGCGCTCTGCTGCTGGGGGGTCAGACCCCCCCCCCTAGCAGCAGGGATGACTTTAGAAGGGCAGGGGGGGTATACGGCTCTACCGAGCAATGTGCGGCCGCTCAGGAGCAGGAGGCAGCGTGACGGAGGGGCGAGGGCAAACATGGGTGACGGCTAACAGTTTGGCTAATAAACACAAAACAAACTAGGCCGACTGCGCAGCGGCTCAGAGACAGAGTCAGGGGCTAGTACCGCGCTCCGGGTTTCCCCTAGCAGCAGAACGCCCCCTCTACTCGGAGCTAGTAAACACCAGACATGCACTCCAACTTAGCGACGGCGTCACCACGTCAAACCCCCCCTAGATGGCCCCGACAGACCATTCCTAATGACCCACCCACCCCAAAGGCGCGCAGGCGAGGGTGAACTGTCCGAGAGGGGCGGCGCTCTCGTCGTAGAGGCTCCACTCCAAGTGAGTCTGCGGCCCCCCCGCGTAGCTCGTTTCGTACGACGACGTCGAGTCCGGCGGCGAAGCGGACCGAGGGCCGAGGAACGAGGCCACTTGAAGAGGCACTTGCAGCTCGTATTAGCGACCCTTGGCCAGCATGCTCCTCACTCGAGCTTGCCCGCGTGACGAACGGGGAGAGCAGCCGGTCGCGCTCAAACTCCTCGCGGTCGCGCTTGCGCGCCGCGCCGTCGGGGCCATAGGACCCGAGCCGGTTCTGCGCCCGCTCGAGCCAGCCGTAGAGCTGAGGGCGGCAGCGCTTGTAGGCGAGCGCCGCGTCGACCGCCGCGTGCCAGTTCTGCCGCGCGCGCATCCGTGCGGGTGGGAGGCGGACGATCCTGGTGCACGGATGGAAGGCGCGGTCCGCAATCTCTGTGGTGGTCGGGACGACGACCTGCTTGAGGGCGCTGCAGCTCGAGAAGGCGCTGTGCTCGATCAGCGTGAGGCTGGCGGGGAAGGTGATGGACGCGAGGGAGCTGTTGTAGGAGAAGGCCGATCTTCCGATGCTGATGAGGCCGTCGGGAAGGCGGATGTGGTTCAGGTCGTGGCACCTGGAGTCGAGTGCGTTGGTATTGAGGAGGAGAGACAGACGTGTCATATGGAGGAGAGACACGCGCGCGCACCAGAGGAAGGCGGTCCGGTGGATGCGCTCCACACTGGCGGGAATGTTGATGTCCCGGAGTCTCTTACATCCGACGAACGTGCCTTGTCTGATCTCCTTGAGGCCGGCGGGAAGGAGTACAGACCTGACGCCGCAATTCTGGAAGGCGTGCTGCTCGACAGAGCAGCCGGCAGGAATGACAATCGACAGGAGCCCGCTGCAGTTCATGAAGCTGCCTTTACTAATATAGACGAGCGAGTTCGGGAGTGTGACTCGTTGCAGGCACGACTTGGCGTGAAAGGCGTTGCGGGGAATTTGTGTCGTGCCGTCTGGCACCTCGACGAGTTGGTGGAAGCCGTCCCAAGGCTTTGGGTCAATAGGCGGAGGAGGTGGCTTCTCCGGCCCGCCGAAGAAGTACCTCAACATCTTGGGACGACGCATTTTGCGAGCATACTGATTTGGACGGCTTCTCAACGCGATATTGGCATACCGACGGCTAAGGCCGAAATCGGTTCACACCTGCTCTTGCAGGTGTGAACACAAAGGATTCGCTGTATCTACTCAGCTGCTCCGCTTACACTTACCTGTGAAGCGTGAACAGCGGATTTTGAATCAGCGTTCTCCTTGAACGATATCGGTGTCGAAACACCGCTCTGACAGCGCTCACAGCTGAGCCGCCATCAACGACTTGCACCCCAGCTGTGAATTGACGCCTTGCCCACGATTCCCGCAGAATTTTCGCTAATCTCTCCTGCCTAATAGGTGCACGAGCCCGAACGGCGTCTGGACGGACGGTGCGCAGGGGACGGACTGCTTCGCAGTCCCGGGACTCGGAGAGCAGTGCGGCTTCTCCCGCGGCGCACCTCGAAATGTTGGAGATCCCGTGACGTTCCTGGGCGTGACCTACTGAGTATGATTGTGTCGACGACCTTCATCTACCGACTGCTCTATCTGATCCTTGGCTTCTCCCTCCTCGCGCTCCTCGCCGTTCCTGTGGTCGTCGCGTGTCAGCCCCTTTGGAGAAGGACGCCCGCACTCGGCTGGACACGCGCTCGCTAGACGGGCTTCGAGGTCTTGCGGCGATGCACGTCGCGATAGGGCACTACGTGTCCTTCACTGGGCTCGCCGGGCGATTCTCCGATCTGCAGGCCGGCTCCTCCATGGGACTCGTCTACCTCCTCTCCGGGTTTGTCATGGCGTTGGGCTATGGACAGAAGGCCGTTCGTCCCTCTCACTGGCTCCGGCTGCGACAAGTGCTGCTGCGCCTGCTGCGACGCGGATTGCTGCTTCCGCCCTTCTGCGTCTCGCGCGCCGACGCGGCAGCCGACGCGCCGATCTTCGCTGGCCGGCGCTTCTATGAATGTATCTTATTCCGGGGCCGGTGTGCGGGGAGCGAACCTAGAACGACCGCCCAGAAGCTTTCTGAGCGAACCAATCGGGCCAGGATCATCAGCATATGTCCCCTCCACAACATCGTGGGCGTTTGAGCGGTATTTGAGGAGCACCGCCACGATGAAGTTCGGCCGGGTGGTCTCCAGACCCCCCCCCGCAGATGGCCCCGGACGCCGGAGCAGCAGAGGCTCCGTGGGGTCGCAAAGTCGACGCTGGGAGTCGCACTCGTCAAACCATCGCAGCACCACGCGATCCGCACGTACCGCCCACATCCCCTCCACCGCTGAGAAGGCGCAGATCGACCGCCGGGCCGCGTACTTTAGTCGCCTCGTTACCAAAACGGCGAATTCCCCCCCCCCCCCCTCTACGCGGAACGTGCGTACAAACTTCTGCAGAAACTTTTTCTGTTCAGCCCGGACCGCGCCAACCGAAACCACTACCGGCCGGCGGGGGTCGCACCCGCATGTACTACGTACTGTAACCGTGGGACTAGAGCTGCCCGCGCTCTGCCCGCACTCTGGCCCCTGGACTCGTGTCTGTGTTCCCTCTGTTGCTGCCCGCCACGCTCTGTCGTCTGTCTCCGCGGGTGCGGCGAGGGTTCGTCCTCACTCGAGCACGATTGCCGACGACTCGTCTCGCCCCTCGGTGCGTCGGCGGCGTCGCGCCGGCCCCTGCAGCGGCTCGTCGTCGGCGTCGGCCGACGTGCCGGCCACAGGTCGAGCGTCGGGCCTCATCCCGCGCACGGCAAGGCCAAACTGAGAAGAGTAGAGGATCGTGGCGCTGGCGACCTCATCGTGCACGGTCCAAGACTGGCTGGACCAGGCAAGCGAAGTTGGGGCGGCGCCGGTGCTGCTCTTGAGCGCGCCCATACCCTCCTTCTTGGACGACGTTGACACTCCCTTGCCCGCCCAGGCCGCCGTCTGAAAGCCTTGGGTGGGCGTGGGCACGTCGCTGAGTGTCGCGCGCTTCCACGAGACCTCCACGCGGCCATACGGCGGTGGCGCGCCTTCGGAGGCCTCGCCATCGTCGCCCGTCTCGTCCGCCTGCTTGAACTTGAAGGCATGCGCCACCACTGTCGCGCCGGCCGCTGTCTGCTGCCCGGTCTTGAGCGGTCCCAGCTGGCTGGAACTCGCCGCCTCGCCCACAATCTGCCAGTTGTACCCGATGCTGGAGCCATCCACCGTCACAAAGGCCTTGACGCGACCTGCTCCCGCTTCGTTGGCCAGCTCGACGAAGAACTCTTGATCGTCCTCGCCCGCCACCCACTCGCGCCCTTGGGAGTCGGTGTACTCCTTGAGCGGCTCACCCGTGGCCGCGTCGACGAGCCGTAGCGAGAACTTGGCCACGCCTGTAGCGCGCCCCATCTTGCAACCGCGGACTGGCTTGGGCAACGCTTTGTGAAGGCTCACTGTGAATTAAACCACCGATCTTCAACTGAGCCCCCCTGGGGACCATCGGTGCCTGCAGAGCGAGGCATCTTGTTCCCAAGAGGCGCTCGGACACACGTGAACGAAACGGAGGCGCCTGGAATTAAACCCAAGCTCCTCACTGTGAATTAAATGCCTTCATTCCTCGGCATCCGATGAGAAGAGATCGATCCATCGGGTTAAGACATCAGACTTGAACCTGTGTGTGTGTGTGTGTGTGTGTGTGTGTGTGTGTGTAGTGTCCCCAGCTATGGGCGTGTCCACGTTGGAGCCAGGTAGGTGTGGTGTGGACGCGAGAATAGCTCCGCCGTTCTCATGGAGGCAACCGATGCGAGTCGACTGGTGTGTGTCGTCGTGGCTCGTAGCAAGAATACTCACTCACCGTATTCAGACCCCTTCTTCAATACGCTCGAGAGCGCCGTGTAGTGGTAGGAGTCGATTCACGACGGCTAGATAGATTAGATAGAGCTTTCCGCTTCTGACACACCGTCTTTTTCAGTGTATGTGGCTCTTACGAACATCCCCGAGGGTGAACTGCTGACAGGGTTTGCGATGAGGAGATCCGAACTTTTTTCTGCTGATTTTTTCGCGGAGAGGTGGGTTTGTCTTTCATTGGGTTCCGCAGCACGACTCGGATGTCCCTGACAGCCATTCCTTAGGAGACGAATTAAAAGCGCGCGGATTCCCATCGTGCGATAAGTAATCTCGGCCCCACATAGAGCGGAGATCATACGTGTCCTGGACGTTGTCAATTAGTTTGGGTCCGGCCGCGGCAACTCCTTCCCACTGGTGCCGCTCGATCGTGAGATATGAGGCTCAAGGCGATTTTGACGCTGCTCACCACGCTGGCGCTCGCCTCGGGGGACCCCGACCAGTGGAAGCTCGACATGCAGGACGCCGCACAAGCCGGCTACCAGTCCTGGCTTCTCGACAATATCTCGGAGCTCTTTGGCTTCAACTTCAACTTCGGCGGCAGGCGCCGACAGGGCTCGCCCTCCCTTGAAAAGCCCGACTCGGCGGTGGAGGAGGCCATGTGCACGGCTGACGGGTGCTCCAGGCCCACCTCGTTTGAACTTGCCGCCGAGGCTCAGTCAAAGGCAATCATCAAGAAGAAGGCGAATACGGACCCTGCCTTACGGGCCCCGCCGTACATCCGCATCCCACCTCTCCCACCCTCTCTTGCGCCTCGCAGGCCCGCCTTCTGCGGCGCGATGTCTCTCGCGCCGTGCCATCCGTCCTCGTCAATGCGTCCCTCAGCAAGGTGCACGCATGGCTCGACAAGATGGACGGTGGACAAGGCCGCCCACCGAGCCCTGAGTACAACCCGACCATGCCACCGCTCGACCCTGCTGCACCGGACGATGCTGCGTACAAGCTAATGAGCGACGCGCTCCGCAACGACCCCTTCGCCACGTTCGAGGCGGTTCCGGTGGGCAAGGGCGCGGACGTCCGCACCGTCCTCGTCATCGACCGGGGCTTCGAGCAGGCGCTGGACCTGGAGTCACGCGCGCCCGTCCCCTCCTACAAGGGGCGCCGCCTTGCTGAGGACGATGACAACAAGCGCCGCCTCTCGATCTACCCTTCGGGCGCCCCGTACACCCCCAATGACGACCGCAGTGAGGTCCTCTATCCCAACAACCTCTACTGGGGCTGGTCGACCCTCGTCTCGACCGGCAACCGCGTCAGTCCATGGTGCTCGGGCACCATGATCTCGCCGACCGTCCTCCTCACCGCCGCCCACTGCGTCGCCGCCGGCGGCTCGGCTGACTGGGCTGACGGCACCAACTGGCTCACCCAGCCGCAGGTTGGATATTCACTCTTTCTCTCCCCCCATTCCTGCCCAACTAGAATCTGACGACAGCCCCCTACGATGCAGATTTGCGTGCGCGACGCGCAACGGACGACACCGACAGCGGCAGACCCGACCGAGGAGAACTGCGTGAGCAACGGAGGCATCCTCGCGACGTGGCGCAAGATGACCACCTTTGTCAAGTGGACGCGCGACTGGGACTCGGACTGGGACGTCGCCTGGATCACCCTCACGGCCCCCGTCGGCTATACCAGCGGCTGGAAGGGCATCCGCACAGACTCAGTCCCATACCCGGCAGGCACCATCCTCAACGTGGCGGGGTACGGCGGCGACTGCCCAGCGGGCGGCGACTGCTCCGACCACATAAAGACGATGGGCTGCCCAATCGAGTCGTCCTGCACAAACAACGAGCGCTACTACTACAAATGCGACACCATCGGCGGTGGTGGAGCGCTAGCCCATGAGCCCGCAATGTGTGGAGAAGCTTACCCGACCTGATCTTGCTCAGGCATGAGTGGCTCCGGCGCCTACCTGTACTATCCGTCGCTCCCGGTCCCTGACAACCGCGTCGTCATCGGCGTTCATGCCTACGGCAGAGCATAGCGTGGCGCTCCTGCCACACCATCCCATGTGGTGCACGCCTTTCACGATCTCGATTGAATAGGCTTCAACAGCGCCACGTGTGGCCCGTTCAACCGTGCTGTCCGCATCCGCCCCAACATGCTCGCCGCGATGTGCTCGACGACCGACGACATGCTCTGCTTCTGAGTGCTTGGGTGGCCCCGCAACAACCAAGACATCGCAGCGTCCCCCACGTCTCTCGACTAGAGCCCTTTATCGACCAAATCACGGCCGCCGTGCCTTTCCATGGACCATGCCATCCACTCATGCCCCCAAACAGATATGCGCCCCCTCACTTATCGATGATGTCCATGTCCGCACACATGCATGACTTTCCGCATGACCACTCACCCGTCGGTGGAGTGTGTCTCCTTCCTCTCTCTTGTGCACTATTGCGCGCGTGTGCCTCTACTAGCTCATGTTTCGGACTTTTGCGTGGTAAGGTATGGTCCGCCAACCCTCCTCGAGACCATAGTACCTCTTTTCTTTAGAAAAATCGGCGCGTTTCACCTTTCAGCCGGTTCAGACCGAGGTCCGAGCGAACGCGCGCCGCCGCCGGGGGGAGCGGGAGGCGGTGGGGGCGCGAGATCCGAGATGCAGATGGGCGGGCGGTGTAAGGCATAAATGTAAATGAAAAAATGGGCTACGCGAAAAGAAACGGGCCGGCCCAGCGCGGAAAAGAAAACCGCCGAGGTAATCACGCGACACCGGCTGCGTACACGCGCATGGCGATCGTGAACGGCTCCTTGCACAGCGGACATGGCATTTGTGCCTCCCTGAGACGACTGGGGCAATCCTCGCAAACGCAGTACTGTTCGCACGGGAACATGACGTGCGTGATCGGCTCGGCCATGCACACGACGCACATGAGTGGTTCAACCTCGCCCACTGCCGTTGCCGCCGTCTCAGCAGCGGCCGCCGGCGCCTCGGCAACCTCAAGCGCTGCGAGGCGAAGCGCCGAGCGCCGATAGCTCCTCCTCCAAGGCGTCGATCGCGCCCGCGTGTGGCGTGGCGTCGTCGATCGCGATTCGCAACGCCGCGGCGCTGTCCGCGCTCACGAGGCGCTGCAGCGCGGCCAGCGCCTCGCGCTCCGACGCTGCCTGCAGTAACCACCCAACGCCGAGCCGCACGACGAGAGCCGCCCCTCGCCGTCGATGAAGACGCTGTGCTGCCAGCCTCCCGCCACCCTCACCGGCGGGTTGGACTCGCGCAGCAGCGCCGCGAAGCACAGCCACCGCACGGTGCAGCACTCGCCCTCTGGCTGCGCCGGCGGCTCGTAGCCGGCCTATTGCAGGCGTAAGCGGATGCCCTCCAGCGCAAGCGAGGTGTGGAAGAGCAGCGAGACGGCCGCGACGCGAGCGATGTCGGCGGGATCGCAGCGAGAGACGACGCGCACGAGGAGGTCGGCGGGGAGATCGAGGAGGCGGACGGGCGGCGGCGTGTCTGGTGCGGCGGGGCGCCGGCGGAGGCGGCGACAGGCGGCGTTTTTCTATTTTTCCCTCTTTTTTTTCTATTATGTAGCTCTTACGTACATTCCCGGAGGAGGACTGCTGACGGGGTTTGCGATGAGGAGCGATCCGAACGTGGTATTCGGGTGATCAGATCACTACCGCCGAAACGCAAGAGCACTGCGACGCATCGGGCTCATGCTAGCATCCACCTCGCGAGCCGACCGTCTGGCTCATCAGCGAGGCTGCCGGCTGGCCTGGGCGTGCAACTTCAGTCGGCCTCAGTGGCGCGTGTTCTCACCAGAACAGTGCCTCCGCGGCGCTGCGGCGGCGCCCGAAAGGCCGATCCGACCCGGCAGCCCCCCGGAGCGTGCATCCAAGCGTCCGCCACCGCCGGCTCAGCCCCGGCTCGACATGACTCTGGCCCGCGCGGGGTCGCCGACGGCGCCGAGTCGGCGCCAGAGGCACGCCCGGCGGCCGGATGGTCGCCTCGAGCGCTGAGCGGCTGCCGCCACGGTCACTTACGCTCGAGTTGCGCCAGGTGCGCCTCTCGGTGGCCCGGCGCGGCCGCACGTGCTCTCTGTAGATGTCTGCTCTCACTCGACGGCAGGCGTGCTCCGTGCTCTCGCCCGATTCTCTCCCTGCCGCCGGCCTCCGCCCCCGAGCGACCGCCGCCGCACACCGACTATTGCCGGTATGACTGCCGTCCCTCACTCAGCCGTCCGTTTGTCCTCAGCGCTCGCACGACCGACGTTCTTCCTCCTCTGCGGCCTCGCTCGGGCCCGCTCGTCGACACGCGCAACCAGCAGACGCCCGTGTCGGAGCTTCTGTGCCGGCTTTGAGCTTCCATCGCTGATGGGGGCACGCCCGGCCCGGCACTCTCGCACACCGTGGAGCGCGGCACCGCGCGCGCTCACGCCGCCCACCTTTGCTGCCTGCGCAGGTGCGGCTCTGTCCCGGCGGCTCACTCATCGAGCACCTCACGGCTGCGCGGCGGCTCACTCATCCGCACCACCGCGACCGGTGCGCCATCCCACATCACGCCTCTCGCCCACGTCCACCCGCACATACACTCTCTCACTCTGTCATGAGTAGTCTTCAATCGACACGGTCTCTTGGAGTAGTCACATCAGCACCGGCGCCGGCACAGCGCACCGCTACACTCGCCTCCGTTAGGTTGCAAACATCGCCCTCAACATCCGCTTGCGCCTCACACGTCCGGGGGCAGTGTCGCGTGAGCCACAGCTTAGCACCGACGCCAGGCTCTTAGCTGTTAGCTCTACGTGTACGTGTGTGTGTGGTGGGGGGGGGAGGGCGGCGTAGTCAAAAGAAAAGCCTCAGTCGAGAGAGGCTAGTAGCCCCTTCGAGTGCGGGCTCCGCGCCCGTCTTGTCCTGGCATATAAGAGAGGCGAATGGGACAGGGGTTGAAGGGGTACACGCTTGGTACCCGGCCGTTTTTCGCGTTTCTCTACAAAACTGTGTCCAAGCCGAAGGCCCGAAGCGCAGGTCCGAGCTCGACATGCGACCAACGTGGTCCCGCACACCAGTGCTCGTGCTCGCACGTGCGGCCGCCTCTCCTGCTCGACTACTCGTGCTCTGCCTCTGCGCGCTCGCTGCGTCCGTGCCACTTCTTCGCTGCCTCTCGCCGCTGCTCCTGTCCTTGACTGCGCCTCGGGTCGAGGCGCCAGCAGCAGCGTCAATGGAGTGGCTGGTCCACACTGCAGCAGCGCCGCGGGCGGACGCGAGAAGGCAAACGCGACCGTGCCGATGAGCGCGAGCAGAAGCAGCGGGAGCGCGGGGCAGCACGACGGGTCGGGCAAGTTCTTGGCCCAGCGCCGCGCCTTGCCCATGCTGCCGCCGCCGCCGCCGCCGTCGGCGTCGCCGACCACAGGCTCGTCGTCCGGCGCGGCATCGTCGTCGGCGGCAGGGGGTGGGGGGTCGGCGGGCACGTCCTCGTCGTAGCCGTCGTCATCGGGATCAGGAGTGGCGTATCGCGCGGTCGACATGCCGGCGAGCTCGTCGACCGTCGAGTAGGTGCCTGCGACCGAGCACGGGGGTGCGTGACGCTCGGACCGACGCATGGGACCGGCTCTTCCGCGCGTCGAGAGCGGCGACGCTTTCGAGGCGCGCGGCAGAGGCCCGCGGCGTGCTTCCGAGCGCGTCCGCGGCCGCGACGCGGCAGCGGGAGGTGCCCCGCCCACCAAGGCAGCCGGCCCGGCCGCTGCGGGGCCGTCGCGGGGGCGCAGGCGGGCGGGGCGACCTCAGATTTCGCGGCTGGCAGCGGGCGCCGCCAGCCGGGCGGAGCACTCGCGGGCCGACTTTCTGGCCCAGCGAGGCCGCTGCGGGACACACCGGCGGCTCGGTTCGCTCCTCAACGCAAACCCGGTCGAGCAGAAATTCAGGTGTGTGTGTAAAGGCGGCGCGGCACGGTAGGATGGCCCTGTCTGGACGTCTTTCGTACGCCGGGAGTTTCTCGAAAACTCAAAGTTGCCGGAGGCTCTCCCGCGGCAGCTCGCGGTGGGCACCACTACGAGCGTCAGGCGGCGCAGCGCGGTGGCTTCACGACGGGCCGCCGTACGCCAAGAGTAGCACAGTCTTGTGCTGGTGTGTTGCAATGGTGCCCCTGCGCGCCGCGACGGCACGCGCCGACGCCGTCGACGCCCCCAAGGCTGAAGCCGACGCCCTCTCCGACAGCCTCGAGTGCGTCTCGCTCGACGCGCCGGCTGTCGTCGACATGCCGCTCGAGCTGCTCGACCTCATCGTCCTGGCGGGCGGTTGGCGCGGCTGGTTCACGTGGAGAGCTGTCAGCCGGCGATGGTCGGAGCTCCCGGAGCCCTTCCGCCGGCACGTGTGCGTCGTGCCGGACGATCAGGAGACCATCGTGCGCGGCATCAGCAACGCTCCCGCCAACGAGGGCTGCGGTAGGCCGGTGGTGCTCGTGCGTCCCGGTACCTACGCGGAGAGCGTGCGCGTGCTCCGTGACGTGACGCTCGTGGGCTTGGGCGAGGTGGTCGTGCGCGCGCCAGGATGGGAGAGCGCGCTCGTCTGGGGCGGCTACACGGTGCGCGGCGTCAAGTTGTTCGACCAGTGTGAGCTGCAGTCGTCCAACGCGGGCGCTGGGGCACGCGTGCACAACCAGCGCAACCAATCTCAGGCGACGGCCGTCTATTGCACGTGGGGCACACCACTGTTGACTCACTGCCGCATCGAGGGCACCGTTCACGTCGCTGGACGAGGCGCGGCACCGACCGTGCGCCATTGCTCGATTGAGGGGTCGCGAGGCGCCGGCTTGCGAGTCGTCGATCACGCCGGCGGCCGGTACGAGCACCTGCGCATCTCCGGCAGCCGGACCGCCGCGGCGCACGTCTCGCTCAATGCGCGCCTCGACGCCTTTGATCACAATGCGTTCGTTGGCAACGGCGTCGATGGCGTCGTGCGCGGCGACGGCGCGTGGGGCGCGAGCCTCGACACGCCCGACGCCGAGGCAGCAGACGGGTCCGACTCGGACGACGAGGTGCTGTACGGCGATGCGGTGGCATAGCTGTGAACAGCGTCTCTTCACACCTCTTGCTGTGAACAGGTGCTGTACGGCGATGCCGAGTTCGAGTAGCTGCGAGGCTGCGGGCCGGGGGGGGGAGCCGTCAGCGCCAGAGCCGCCGCCGAGCGGCACCGCGCCGCCGCCCGGCTCCTCCGAGACTCTGGACGTGGGCGGCTGGCAGGTCGTCGTCACCGACGGGCACGCGGTGCTGCCCGAGGGCATGACGCACCTCCTCGTCTCGGTCGCCTTCCCGCGCAGCCTTGCCTCCATCGGCAGCAGCGCCTTCGAGGGCTGCTCCTCGCTCTCCTCCATCGACCTCCCCGCCGGCCTCACCTCCATCGGCATGGGCGCCTTCGCCCACTGCTCCTTCATCACCACCGTCACCCTCCCCGCCAGCCTCACCTCCATCGGCCCCAGCGCCTTCCACCTCTGCTCCTCTCTCACCCACGTCACCCTCCCTGCCGGCCTCACCTTCATCGGCGAGGCCGCCTTCTTCCGCTGCTCTTCTCTCACCCGTGTCACCTTCCCTGCCGGCCTCACTTCCATCAGCGCCGCTGCCTTCTCCGGCTGCTCCTCGCTCCTCTCCATCGACCTCCCCGCCGGCCTCACCTCCATCACCTCCACCTTCGACCACTGCTCCTCGCTCGTCTCCATCCACCTCCCCGCCGGCCTCACCTCCATCGGCGAAGGCGCCTTGAGCGGCTGCGCCTCCCTCACCTCCGTCACCGTTCCAACCACCGCCACCATCCGCCTCCACGTCTTCCCACCCGCCACCACCGTCCTCCGCCTCCCGCCCAAGAGCATGCGCGACCTTCAGCGCTGGTACGAGGCGGTGGATGGGGCTCTGGCCTACAATCGCTGCCGCCCCCTCATCTACGGCTGGCTAGAGGCCCAGATCAGGCTCGGCTCTTACGGCCCGGACGGCGCGGCGCGCCAGCGCGACCGCGAGGAGTTCGAGGGCGACCTTGCGCTGGCGACTGCTCGCGGACCAGACTGACATCAGGCGTGACTGTTGCTGCGGCTGAGAGAGTCGTCATAGGTGCCTGAGAGAGTCTCATCAGAGAGGCATCGGCCAACGCGTGTCCCGCTTCTGGCTTCGTATTCGTGTTGTGCACGTGCCATGTGCTAGTTGCTAGAGGTAGAGCTGCCTAAGTGAGGGGCGGTGGTGGCTGGTGCTGCGAGGTGGCCCCCAGGACACCACCCCGGCGCTCACTTCGGATCCCCTTCGCCGCACACAGAGGCGTGACGACGCACCCGCTGACACTCCACTCTCCAGTCAGTCTTTTCGCCGAATAAAAAAGAGGGAACCGGCAAGTTGCGGCTGCGCCCCGGGCAGCGGCAGAGAGAGGCTCGTCACTTAACGTGTGTGTGCGTTCAAAAGGAGCCGGGAATTATTCTCACAGCACACTGGCACGACAATGTGGCGTGGGGACTGGCGCACCAGGGAGCACTTGGAGCACTTGGAGCGTGCAGTTGGCAACCTCACACCCAGGGCCGGGGACCAGGGGAAGAATTTTACAAGGGGGAGGAAGTGGCAAAAGTGAGACTCCGCTTTCAGAGATCCCAAAGGGCAAAAGTGAGATCACACCTTCCTACCACAGCTGAAAGGACCCCAACTCTGTCCTCCGATCCCACTTTCAGAGAGATGATCTGCGTCACGCTGCTCGCCGCCCTCGGCCTGGCCGTCGCGGCACCGACACCGGCTCGAACCGACACCGCCTCGCACGAGTCGACACGCCTTGACGCCTCCAAGTTTGCATCAAGCGGTTTCAACGCCTCTGCGATCGAGGACCTGGCCACGCTTCCCACGCTTCCTGGTGTTGAGGACTTCATGAAGACAGGCTACAACGCCTTGAACGGAGATCCAGACAGGTCGCTTCCCAGCAGCTCGGTCTTCGACTTCGAGTACACCGGGACGTACAGTTTTGGGTCGGCAACGTTTGCGATTCCCGAGCGTCTCGTCACCCCGCAGGGTACACCAACTTGTGCCGCGGATTCCACCACCTACAGCGATATCTACACCACCTTCGAGTCCTCACTCCGGTCGCAGGCAAAGAGCTTTCAAGGCGGCTACGAGCAGGAGAGCGACTGGTCGCTGTCGGTGCCTATCAAATCTGCGGAGTTGGAGGGGAAGACCACCTTTAGGAATGCCCTCCAGTTCGGCTCCTCCTCTGCGTCCACTTCTTACCAGAGCAAGTACGAGCAGGGGTTCACGCAGGGCTTTAGTGCCGAGGTCAAGGCATCGGCCTTCGATGCAAGGCTCAGCCTCAGCGCGGTGACAGAGGACGACTTCAACCAGCATTTCGTGGACTTCGTCAAGGCGCTCGGCGACGCACCATCCCTTCACGCGGCGCTCGATTTCTTCGATGAATTCGGCACTCACGTGGTAGATCGGATGAGGATCGGCGGATACCAGCGGCATTCCGCATTGTTCACTTCCGAGGAGTCCCAGGAAACCGTGTATCAGTACAAACAACGCTCGACCAGCTCCGGCTTCAGCATTTTGAACATCGGATTCGGCAGTGATCGACAGGAGATGACGGAGGGCATTGAGGTGACCGAGGAGGGAACCACATACTACAGGTCATCGCTGCTGGTCGTTGGCGGCAACTCGAACGCGGACTCCGCCGGGGCGTACTGCGATTCCATCCACAACCTCGCGCTCGAGGGGAACGGGGTGGCCACTGTCCTCGGGAGGAGGATGACGCCAATCTACGAGCTAGTGACCAAGGTGAACGGCGTTTCAAACGCCACACGGGACAAGCTGGAGGAGCACCTGACGTTCATTGCCGACCCTCACGATAAAAATGACGAACCCGTGCGCTGCAAGTGGGACTCGGACGCCGTGTGCACCTGGGACAATGTTCAGCGCAAGCATAACTGCGACAGCGCGTGCGTGTGCCTCGTCGATCGCGAGGGGGCAGGCGACTACCATGTCGAGGACCCCTGCGGGAAGCGCGTCCGCTACGGTGCGAGCTACAACATGGCGACCCAAGATCAAGCCGGCCCATTCTGGCTCACCGGTGCGCGGGAGTGGCAGGGCAACCTCAACATCGGCGATCGCGCCTACACCCAAAACATCTACTTCGAGGCTCCGGCGCTCGTCGGCGATGGATACTGCGACGAACGCAGAGAGTCGACGAAGTTGGGGGGCTTCACCTTTACCTCATGTGCAGAGCGCTGCGTCACCAAAAGCTGGTGCCATTCCTTCATGTTCCAAGACGACTCGACCGGGTATTGCATCCTCTCGGACTCAGTCGACTGTGCCTCGCGCACGACGAACAGATTTCCATGGAAGTCGTACAAAAAAGGCAATCCGTGGAGTGGCACAGCGGACAGCTACAAGTGGATCATTCGTTCCCAGCCTGGCAATGGGGACCTTTCGTACGAAGACCCCCGCGCCTCGGAAGGTTCTTGCGTCAAATACGGTGACAGGGTTTACCTGCAGGTGATGTCCGCAGAACGCCGCTGGCTCTCGGGCGGCAGTTCCTCCGGCGGCGGGTCTACTGACCGGCGGGTAAGGGTTTACGACATGCTCGCCCGGGGGGAAGGAAATCCGCAGCGGGGCGATCCGCACTACCAGTGGACCGTGCGTTCGTCCCCCCCGCCGCTCTGCTGGGAGGCCGCCCCCGCGGGCAGCAGCTGGTGCGGCCTCAGCCACCCGGGCCAAGCGGATTACACGCTGGAGAGCGGCGCGGCCTACGGCGACAACTGGAGGCGTACCTCGAATGGCTGGCGATTCTGCGGGCTGACGCTGGAGGCGTGCAAGGCGGCCTGCATCGGCATGGGCGGATGCCGAGAGCTCAACGTGGTGAGCTCTAACGGGTGCTGTTTTCCGGCGAGGAGCGTCTGCGACGGCGACGAGCGGCCCGATGACACGAAGCTGGTGGCGTCCACGTGCACAGAGGCGCCTCCCCTCGTTGATCCACGCCAGGGCCAATGCGTCAGCCTCAACGACAAGGTGTACCTACAGGTCAACAGCCTGGGCGACATGGGCGAATACTACTGGCTCATGGGCGAAACCAGCGGCGGCGACATGAACGTGTACAATGTCGACATGAACGTGTACTGGGACAACCCGAACCTCTTGCGGCGCTGGACGATCACGAGGGCCATTCTCTAGGGGCCACACCGTGTTCAATACGGCCTCGCGCGCGCCCATGACTCCATTGAGAGTCCATTGTGCTTGTTTACTAGAGTGCGCGTCGCCCATCGTGTTCACTAGTGCGAATGTGTGTCCAATACAGTCTGTTCCACTAGTGCGAATGTGTGTCCAATACAGTCTGTTCACACTAGTGCGAATGTGTGTCCAGTAGAGTCCCAGCAGTGTCCATTTGAAAGCCAATGTGAGGTTGTCGTCACTGCGAACGAACGGAACACACATGGGAACACAGATGGCTTGCCGTTCGCTCGATGGCTTCGGGACGCCCGGATGAAGAAGTGGCTCAGCGACACGCGGCAGCGCTGTCGACACGGTTTTTTGACGTCACGACTCTCGCCTCAAGCTGTGTTCCTCGCCGCGGTGCTCCGCGGTCGCCGCCTGCCCGGCGTCGCGGGCTCATATCGCCGCCGCCAAAAAGGAAGAAGCACCCCTTCTCGCGGGGAAAAGGGGTTTTAAGGGGGAAAAGGCGGACCCCCCCCCCCCCCCCCCCCGACCTCCCCCCAGCCACATCTCGACTCTGCACCTCTTGCTCTGCACCTCTTGCTCTGCATCTCCGGCTGCACCTCTTGCTCCGCACCTCTTGCTCTGCATCTCCGCTCTGCATCTCTGCTCTGCACCTCTTGCTCTGCCTCTCCGGCTGCATCTCTGCTCCGCATCTCTTGCGTCCTCTCGCGGCGGGGAGGCGCGCCAGCAGCGCCAGGCCGACCAGCGCCCACCCGAGGGAGCTGATCCAGCTCGTCTGTCCGCCGCCCGCCTACGAGGCCAGACTCGGCGGCACTGAGAGTGTGTATGGGCCGGGCGAGCCACGCGCGGCGGCCTCGGCCGGCGTCTCGGCCGCGGCGGGGGCGAAGGAGACGTAGATGGAGGGGGCGGAGTCGAAGGAGGCCGTCTTCGCGTCTGCTGCGAAGAGGGTGGCGTTGTACACCACGAGCCGGAGGGGCCACGCGGAGCTCGCCTGCTGCAGCGCCCGCCGCCCGCCCTTCGGAGCCGCAGGCGCCTTGAAGGTGAGGGTGAGGTCGTACCGGTCCTGGGCCGCATCCACCTTGACGGTCTCGGAGCGAGGGACGGCGGCGGCGGCCGGCCCGTGGCTCGGACCGCTGACGCCGCCGTACGCGTAGTTGTGCGAGTAGTGGTGGTGGTGCGAGTGGGAGATGAGGGAGAGCGTCATGCCTACAGTCGTACGTCCCCTCCCCTACCCCCACGGTACCGAACCCTCGAGATGAGGGAGAGCGGCATGCCCATCATCATCGCGTGCGAGAAGGCGTTGTAGTGATAGACCTGCGGGCGAGGGGAGGCGGGAGAGGTGTCTGGCCGAGGTGTGCACGGGCGAGATCTGGCCGAGGTACGCAGGCGAGAGATGTTCGGGAGATGTTCGGGAGATAGCCGAGAGAGTGGCAGACTAGCAAGAGGGGGCGGGCGGGTCGTCCAGCTGGCTGGGGAGTGCGTGGCAGAATATGGGGAGATATGGGGGAGATGTGGGGGAGATATGGGTGAGATGTGGGGGGGATGAGTGTTGACTGGGCTGCAGAGATGCAGCGATGCGGTGCTGGCACTGGCCCGGGGGAGACGTGGGGAGATATGGGGGAGGTGTGGGGAGGTGTGGGGAGGTGTGGGGAGATGTGTTTGGTCACCGGCCCGCCGACGTAGAAGGGCATGCCGCCGTAGTAGTAGAAGTGGGTGGGCGAGTAGTAGTAGGGCGAGGCGACGCCGTACGAGTAGACTGGCGTGCGGCCTGCGGGGACGGGTCAGGGACGGGTCAGGGACGGGTCAGGGACGTGTCAGGGACGCGTCA
>NW_005201102.1:70675-71652 GCF_000372725.1 Emiliania huxleyi CCMP1516 | reverse complement strand
TCGACACGGCCACCCCACCTCACACACAAGGGGGGGGGGGGCTGTGTGTGTGGAGGCGCCGGAGTAACGGGAGGCGGAGGAGGAGTAGGAGGAGGAGGAGGTTGCGCGGGAGCGAGACGAGGAGGACCAGGACGACGAGGAGGAGGAGGTCGATCGAGGTGGAGCGGGAGCGGGAGGAGGAGGAGCCGCCCCACCAGGACGACGACGACGACGAGGAGGAGGAGGAGGAGGAGGAGGAGGAGGGGGAGGAGGACCAGGAGGAGCGGGAGCGCGACGACGACGACGACGACGACGACCAGGAGGAGCGGGAGCGGGAGGAGCCCCACGAGCTTCCTCCGCGGGAGAAGCCTCCGCCTCGCCGCCGGTCGGCAGAGAGGCTCCGCCTCCTCCATAGCCAGGGGCTGGGCTGTATGCCGCCCAGAAAGAAGAATTTACCTTGCAAAAAAGAAAAAAATCCGCGCCGAGCCAGCTCCCGCCCTCGGTAGCTGCTGGTGCAGAGGCAGCCGTTGTTCGGTGGGTTCGGGCGGCGGCGTAGTGGGCCTCGCTCTCATTTTACGATGTGTGATCGCGTCCCTGAGCCCTTCAACAGCAGGCGCGAGCTCCGGATGCGCCGACCGGACGACTGGCACCACCACCTCCGCGACGGCCCCGACGTGCTGAGGGACACCGTCCGAGCAGCGGCGCGAGCCTTTTCCCGGGCCATCATCATGCCGAACCTCGTCCCTCCGGTGACGACGGTGGCGGCGGCGGGCGAGTACCGCGAGCGGATCGAGGCGGCGCTCGCAGCGAGCGGCGGCGCCCCCGGCAGCTTCACGCCCCTCATGACGCTATACCTCACCGACACGACCACGGTGGCAGCGGTCGAGGCGGCGGCGGCAAGCGGCTTCATCAAGGCGTTCAAGCTGTACCCGGCCGGCGCGACGACCAACTCGGACTCGGGCGTGACCGACTACGCCAAGGCGAGCCCGCCCTCCGCG
>NW_005201102.1:69165-70262 GCF_000372725.1 Emiliania huxleyi CCMP1516 | reverse complement strand
CCCTAACCCTAACCCTTACCCTAACCCTAACCCTAACCCTAACCCTTACCCCTACCCCTAACCCTAGGCACCATCACCCCGCAGCACCTGCTCGCCAGCCTCTAACCCTAACCCTAACCCTTACCCCTCTACCCCTAACCCTAGGCACCATCACCCCGCAGCACCTGCTCGCCAGCCTCTAACCCTAACCCTAACCCTTACCCCTACCCCTAACCCTAGGCACCATCACCCCGCAGCACCTGCTCGCCAACCTCTAACCCTAACCCTTACCCCTACCCCTTACCCTAGGCACCATCACCCCGCAGCACCTGCTCGCCAGCCTCTAACCCTAACCCTAACCCTTACCCCTACCCCTAACCCTAGGCACCATCACCCCGCAGCACCTGCTCGCCAACCTCTAACCCTAACCCTTACCCCTACCCCTTACCCTAGGCACCATCACCCCGCAGCACCTGCTCGCCAACCTCTAACCCTAACCCTTACCCCTACCCCTAACCCTAGGCACCATCACCCCGCAGCACCTGCTCGCCTCTAACCCTAACCCTAACCCTTACCCCTACCCCTAACCCTAGGCACCATCACCCCGCAGCACCTGCTCGCCAACCTCTAACCCTAACCCTAACCCTTACCCCTACCCCTAACCCTAGGCACCATCACCCCGCAGCACCTGCTCGCCTCTAACCCTAACCCTAACCCTTACCCCTACCCCTACCCCTAGGCACCATCACCCCGCAGCACCTGCTCGCCAACCGGAATGCGCTGCTCGCCGGAGGGATACGGCCCCATCTCTACTGCCTCCCCATCCTCAAGACGGAGGAGGCGAGGCACCTCCGAGACACCTCCGAGACACCTCCGAGACACTTGCCTCCCCATCCTCAAGACGGAGGAGGCGGGACGTGCAGCCGAGACGTCGCACGCACTGAAGAGCAAGACGTTTCAGCCTCCCCCGCCCCGAGGATGGGGAGGCAAGTGTCTCGGAGGTGTCTCGGAGGTGTCTCGGAGGTGACTCGCCTCCTCTGTCGTGAGGATGGGGAGTAAGTGGAGACGGGGCCGTATCCCGCGGGCGAGCAGCGAGTTCCGGGTGGCGCGCAGGTGCT
>NW_005201102.1:67130-68489 GCF_000372725.1 Emiliania huxleyi CCMP1516 | reverse complement strand
CCCCCCCCCCCCACCCTTCAGCCCGGAGCATGCAACGACACTCACAACCCCCACCCCAGACTCACGGTACCACCAGCAGGGCTCACTGGCGTTCGCAAGCAAAAAGAGAGCTAGTCGGACAAGCGGCGCGTCCCGTGCAAGCCATAGACGGCTGGCACCACACATTGACGCCACGGTCCCCTACCCCACGGTACCCGAACCCACCTTACCCTACCCCACGGTACCCGAACCCACCCTACCCTACCCCACGGTACCCGAACCCACCCTACCCTACCCCACGGTACCCGAACCCACCCTACCCTACCCCACGGTACCCGAACCCACCCTCCCACCCCCCGGTACAGGACCGGCGAGCGCTGCTCGACGCCCTGCGGACAGGGTGCCCGCGCCTCTTCCTCGGCACCGACTCTGCGCCGCACGCGATCTCCCCACATCTCCCCATATCTCCCCACATCTCCCCATATCTCGACTAGGCACGGACTCTGCGCCGCACGCGATCGGCCGCAAGGAGACGGGGTGCGGATGCGCGGGCATCTTCAACGCCAACGCGGCGCTCGAGCTGCGGCGCGGGGGTGGTCGCTTGCTCCCGCCGTCCCGGAGGCTTCCCGGAACCTTCCCTGTAGGCTCTCGAGCTGTATGCGGAGGCGTGTACGCGGACCAGTTGCCGCCGAGAGTGCCCGAGAGTACCCCGAGAGTGCCCGAGAGCACCCGAGAGACTACCTCAGAGTGCCCGAGATTGCGCGAGATTGCGCGAGATTGCGCGAGAGTAGGCGTTCGAGGAGGCGGGTGCCCTCGAGCACCTCGAGGCCTTCTGCTCGCTGCACGGCCCCGCCTTCTACGGCGTGCCCGCCAACGACGAGGTGGTGACGCTGCGCCGAGAGACGTGGAAGATGGCCCACTCCCTCCCCCTCGGCAACGAGGAGGTGGTGCCCTTCCGCGCGGCGCAGCTCATCAACTGGAGGATGGATGGCTGAGTGACGCCCGAGGCCGGTCCGCTGCGCCGGTGGCGTGAGAGGGCCCCAGGGCGGCTGGGCCGTGAGACGCGCCAAACTAATCATCACCTGCACGCTCAACTTCGACGCAGGCAGCCAGTGCCAGAGCAGTGCTACAGTCGTAGACCTAGAGCGGTAGAGCGCTGAGCGGTGATCGGTGTGGAGCCTGCGGGTACTAATTTGATGTAGAATCGCGCGCTTACGTTACGTACAAGATCAGACATAGTCTCGTAGAGCTGCACGCTAAATCATTCTCCGGTAAAAATCTCCGACCCGCGACCGCCCACGGAGCACGGTCGCCCAGAGAAGCAGAGTCCCCGCCCCGACCCGACCCCCCGCCCCGACCCGACCCCCCCCCCCCCCCCCC
>NW_005201102.1:11071-67030 GCF_000372725.1 Emiliania huxleyi CCMP1516 | reverse complement strand
GACCCCCCCCCCCCCCCCCTCGATAACGACGAAACGCGTCTCCGCGCGTCCACGTGCCCGGAGCATCCGCCCTTGACTTTTGCTCATGGCGGGGAGACACGAGTATGTGCTCGCCGCCGACGCGGCGCGGCGGCCCGACTCGACGGCGCTCAAGGGCGCCGTCCTCGCCCTCACTCTCACCCTCATCGGCTTTATGGCGATCGGACCACCAGACCTGAACGGCGATGGCGTGCCAGGAGCAGGACCAATCAGTGAGGCTCCGGCCCTTCGGAGCCAGGCTGTGCCACCGGTGATTGAGCTTGAGGTCGGTCGCCCGGTCCCGAGCACCGCCAACTGCACCCTTCGCTGGATCGATCAGCCACTTGACCATTTCTCGCACTCAGCATCGGGACGCACCTATCGGCAGCGGTTCTTCTTCAACGCCGACAGTTGGGAGGTGGGACGCGGGCCAATCTTCTTCTACGTGGGCAATGAGGCGAATGTAGAGAAGTACGTCAACGCGACCGGCCTCATGTGGGAAAGCGCGCGCCCCTTTGGCGCCATGCTGGTCTGGGCAGAGCATCGCTTCTATGGCGAGTCGGTGCCTGCAGAGGCGGGGGAGGGGAGGGGGCACCCCTACCTCACCCACGAGCTGGCGCTCGCCGATTATGCGGTTCTCATTGCCAAGCTGCGCGCCGACTTCGACGCAAATGCCTCGCCGGTGTTTGTCTTTGGTGGCTCGTATGGCGGCAAACTCGCTGCGTGGATGCGCCTCAAGTACCCCGCCTCGGTCGCTGGTGCCGAGCCCTGCCCCGACACTTAGCTCCTCAGCCCTAGATGCGCGCCGCCTCTCTCACTGCCGATGTCCCACTCGCCTCTGTCACGTTTGCAGGTGCAATTTCGTCCAGCGCGCCACTGCTCGCCTTTCGTGGCGAGGAGCCCGAATGGGACTCTGGCCTCCTACCATCGCAGCCCGATCGCACCCGAAGCAGCAGTCATTACCCCACCAACGGCATATGCCCCATAGGCTCCTACTACCGGATTGTCACCGAAGCCGCCTCGCACTACTCCGAGCGATGCTCCGCCAACTTGCGCGCCTCCTTCCCGCTCATCACCGCCGCGGCTGCTACTGCTGGTGGCCGCCGCTCCCTTGCCGATTTCTTCCACCTCTGCCACGTTCCTGCCGACGCCGACGCTGCTTCGATGCTAAAGTATTGGGTGCGCGACGCCTTTGACCGGCTTGCGATGGGAAACTACCCGTGGCCATCGGACTACATCGCGGGCACACCCGCCAAGCCGATGCCCGCGTGGCCGCTCGGCGCCGCCTGCCAGCAGCTCGACTTTGACGCGCCACTCGACGTGTACAACTTTGTGGACTCGCCGCTCGCCGAGTCTAACGTTGATGCCGTCGCCGACGACGCCTCTGACACCGACGACGATTTTGAACATGCTGCCGCGCTGCTGACGGCAGTGCGACGTGCTGCTTCCGTTGTGTACAACGTCAGTGGCGAGACGGCCTGCTACGACTTGCCTCTCTACCCGACGCCGCTCCACCCTGGCCAGCCGATGGACGGTATCTGGGATTGGCAGTGGTGCACGCAGGTGGGGCTGCCACGTGCAGCTCCCGCCGCGATGCGCCTCGGCGCCGCCCTGACCTCAACCTGACACCTGACCGAAGTCTCGGCTGCCCCCTCCCCCCTCCCACAGGCGATGCCCGACTCGTACTGGTTCTCGACGGACGGCGTCCGCGATATGTTCTGGCATCAGCCCTACAATCAGTCCCTCGTCGATGAGCACTGCGCCGCCGCGTGGGGGCTCAAGGCGCCGCCGCGCGGAAAGTGGATCTCGGAAGAGTATGGCGGGCGTGCCCTCATCCGTGGCGCTTCCAACATCGTCTTCACCTCGGGTGGCTTCGACGGCTGGGCCTCAGCCGGCATCGCGACCAACGTGACCAACGCAGAGATCCACTCCCTTCTGGTCCCCGACGGCGCTCCGCCCCCCCCCGCCTAGAGAGGCCTCGAGAGGCATGCCTAGAGAGGTCCACCCCAGAGACCATGCGATCATACCATGAATAGGCGGCCACCATCTAGATCTCATGTTCTCGCATGAGGACGACCCGGAGTCGGTGCGCGCAGTGCGCAGATTCCAGATGCAGGCAATCGCACGGTGGATCAGCGCCTTCCGCCAGGAGGGGCTCGTTCGTGTCGCCGCTTGGGGCGACGCCGTCTGAGAGGTTGCTGGTTGGCGCACCTGCCGTGTGGCGAGTGGCAATTCAGGCGGAGGCGGACGGCTTTCTTTGTTTTCCTGACAAGGTGGTGTTGTGGTGCAGCTGGTGGGGAGAGCACTTGTTAATCGCATGCGCGCGGCGCCGGGGGCCGCCGGCGCCGCTGCCAGAGTGCATGTGTACTTGTTGTCGTGTGCACACTCTCAACTGCACACACTCTGTCTATGTGTGCGGTGGCTGACCGTTCAGCGCGTGTGCGTGGTGTGTGCGCGCTCCTATATCTTTTCGGAGGCGACGAGGCAGCCCCGTATCAGGCGGGTATAAGCACATGCTCTACACACGAAGAGGTAGATCTAGTCACATTCTCTTCGTCTCACAGAGCGCGTAGCCTAGTCGCCGCCACTCCCTCAGAAAGCAGAGCCCAAGCAGGGCGTCTGGTAAAGTGCCGAGCAGATGCAGTGCCGGTGGGAACGGCGAGGGATCGCAGGCGCGGATCGTGCAGTGCACCCGCGTGAGCCAGGCCGCGACCCCAACCTTGCCCACACCGCCAAAGCAGAGCATAAGAGGCTGTCGCTCAGGGCCATCGAAGTACAGGCGCGCGTAGCCAAAGGCAAAGAGGAGGATCAGCGCCTGCAGACCCTCAAAACAGTCCTTTGCGAAGCCTGATGACACAGCGGCTGCGCGCTGTGCACCGTAGAGGGGAGCCAAGGCAGCCGTCAGGTCCGCGAGAGATAGGCAGAGCGCGAAGGAGCTCATGACGACGGCGTGCAGGCTGGCGATGAGGAAGAGTGGCTGGTGAGGCGGCATTGGTCGCTTCGTCAATGCGCGCTCCCCCCAAGGGGTTTCGGCTGTTTGCGGGGTAGGTCTTGCAAACGCACCATTCGGGGCAGCTCAAGCTCACCAGGCAGCCACGCCTGTCGTTGAAGAAGGTTGAGTGCTGCGCGCGGCGGGGAGGATGAATGATCCGCCAATGAACTCCGCGACCCCAGTAACCGCGTTGGCCGCGAAAGAGATCACATTATTATGCTTTCCGGAACAAAGGATGCACTCGCGCACGTTGCAGGCCCGAGCTTGCGCCACTGGGATTCGATTCTCGTAGTCCCACTCATAGTATGCACAGCAAAACTACGAGCATGGTAACGGGGCTAGTTACAAGCCCTCGAGCTCGTAGATCCGACCTTGTAGGACCTACGAGCTCGAAACTGGTAAACTAGCCTTGTAACTAGCCTGGATACGACCCGGCGCAGCAAAATGGGGTTTTAAGATACGCGATAGCCTCTTCGAACCCATTCAAAGCAACAAAACACACAACGAACACGAATCAAAAGTACGCTGCTGCGCCTGCCCAATTACGAGCCGTGTTACGAGCACCTAGTCTTCTTCCTGTGTATGGGATAGGATGGCATCCTTACAAATAGAGTGGAATTTTACAAATAGAGTGGCCCTCGAGACTAGCCCGGCCCGCTCCGAGTGCGACACGCTGGTGAGCAAGATACGAGGGCTCAGCCTCGTCTCCGACAAGCCTCCAGAGCTTCTGACTGCGAGCCCCTCTGCTGACGACAAAACCGATTGGCGCCGAGAGTTTGTTGTAGAGATTTCACGTTGTAGAGCGCCTCTACATCGCTCTACATCTGCATCGCTCTGTCCCGCGCCGGATGTAGAGCTCTACAGCTCTACAGCGCTCCACCGCTCTTCAGCTCTATAGCGCTCTACACTCTTGTACATCCTCTACTGTCTCTACTCCCCCGAGCCCGACCCCCCCCTCACGCCGTCAGGTTTTGGCGCGAGTCCGCAGTGGCACGAACAGACCCCCTATCCGGGTAGGAGCCGGCGTGGTAGACGCGTTGGAGTGGAAGAATTACGTAGATCGAGGTTTGCGGAACACCAACTTCATAGCAGTCATAGGCATGGTACATGGTTGCACACAGACGGTGTGATTTTGTCGCTCTTTGAGCTCTAGCAGGGGACTACGATCTCGCATACCGCCGTGAGGCCATCACTTCTCAGGTGTCTAGGGCATCACTTCTCGAGCGGAGAAAGATGGCTGTCATGGCACATGGGCGTCAGCACAAGAAGTAGAGCCCGTCCGCGCTGTATGGCCCGTCGGGCCAGACCGAAGCAGCCGGCTCGCTCTTGGTTTCCGCGCCTAGTTCGGAATCACGACCGCGCCGAGTGAGCGGACACCCACCCGCGTCCGGCGTGTCGCGCTCTCGCTCCGCGCCTCGGCAGATGTACTCGACCAGCCCGCGGAGGGCGGGCGGCATCGCCGCGACCTCGTCGGGCTGCGGCGGGCGGGCGGCCGCGTCATGCGGCTCCTCGAACCTGCCGAGAGGGCGGTGTGTGAGGAGGCCTTCGCGACCGCCGGCGCGGCGTGAGCCCCACGTCATTAACAGTGCAAGGCCCCATGCGCGTGGGTGAGGTGTGTGTGTGTGTGTGTGTGTGTGTGTGTGTGTGTGTGTGTGTGTGTGTGTGTGTGTGTGTGTGTGTGTGTGTGTGTGTGTGTGTGTGTGTGTGTGTGTGTGTGTGTGTGTGTGTGTGTGTGTGTGTGTGTGTGTGTGTGTGTGTGTGTGTGTGTGTGTGTGCGTGTGTGTGTGTGTGTGTGTGTGTGTGTGTGTGTGTGTGTGTGTGTGTGTGTGTGTGTGTGTGTGTGTGTGTGTGTGTGTGTGTGTGTGTGTGTGTGTGTGTGTGTGTGTGTGTGTGTGTGTGTGTGTGTGTGTGTGTGTGTGTGTGTGTGTGTGTGTGGGTGTGTGTGTGGGTGTGTATGCGTGTGTGTGAGTGTGTGTGTGAGTGTGCGTGAGGGCTTCTCGCACCGGAGCAGCTCGAGCGGGAGGCGGATGAGGCCCGGGTTCGAGCGGGGCCCCGCGAGGATGCAGGGCAGCTGCGGCCGCCGGAGCGGCTGCTGCCTCTTCTCTGCAAAGAAGTCTGCCACCGACGCCTCCTCCCCTCGGAAGCGGAACCAGTGCTCCGACGCGCCCTTGTCGTCGAGCCCGCCTAGGCGGTAGTAGCGTCCGGGGGGCATGCCCACGTACCCGATGCGCCAGCGGCGGTGCGCCTCTGCCGTCGCGTGCAGCTCCTGCTCGAGCGTGCTGCTCCACTGCTGCACGACCAGCCACTCCACGTCGGGCGGCAGCTCGCCCTGCAGCAGCCGCTGGACGGCGGCGTACAAGCCGTCGCGCAGAAGGCCGCCCGGGAGGCGTCCGGCGGAGAGGTGCACCTTGCACCGCTCGCTCACGTGCGACTGCAGGTGCGCGGGGAGGGCGAGCAGCTCGGGCAGCAGCTCGAAGAGCGGGAAGTGCTGGCGGAGGACCTGCCGGGTGAGGCACGCGAGCAGGCGCGAGCACGCCAGGCAAGAGAGAAGGGACGGCACGTCGCGGGACAGACGAAGCTGCTCCAGAACCAAGAGCATGACGTCGTCATGCATCATGAAGAGGAACAGGCTGTAGGCGCAACCGTCACAAATATTGCTCGCGCCGCCGCTGCTCGCGCCGCAATTGCCGGCGCTGCCGGCACCGTCGCTTCCGGCACCGCCGCTGCTGCCAGAAGTTTCGGGCAGTGCGCGGGATGCGCGCAGAACGGCGGGCTCCCGCAGCAGTGCACTCATGGACAATTGGCTGTTGTTGATGACGCTTCATTACCTCAGGTGTGAACAACACGTTGATGGGTCCAGGTGATAGCCCTGATGGGCAATGCATACGCCTACTTGGGCCTCAGATCGCCCGACCGCGTCCCGGTGCTCTGCCGTCGGATTTGTGACTCCGCCGCACCGCGCCGCGGCCGGGGGCCCTCACTCCACACTCAGGAAGGAGGCCGAGGATGGCCGTGGAGGAGGGACGAGCTCTTGGAGGTAAAGTGTCAGTTTATACATTGTAGAGACCAACCTTGTGCACAATATCTCTCAGTCTAGCTAAGGCCTAAGCCAGGGGAGGCGATGCCGGGGCCGTGCAGCAGCTTGATGGTGCTTCGCGCCTTCGCCGGCGTGCGTCCCGGAGCGGTCCCGGACGGGGGGCCCAGGGGAGGAAAATGGAGGACAACGCCGACACCGCTCTGATTCGACAAAGCCTACCGCATGCGCACACCCCACAGAGGCTGGGGTCGAGAGGCGCAACTATTGCCGCTGTCCGATGGCTGTTGTGCCGAACTACGGCGGATGCCCCGAGGTGTACGCCAAGGTGACGAATGATTTCACGCTCGAGCGTGTGACTGGGGAGCAGCGCATGTGTCGTTTGAGCACGTGCACGATTTTCAGCGATTTTCAGCGGGAATATAAAGAATATTTGAGAATATAGGCCCGATTTGGAGCTGTATTCTTGGCATATTCGAGAATATAGACCCTGTTTGGGACAAGAATACGGAAAGAATACGGAAAAAGAATATAGATAGTTCTGGGCGAGAAAAACGTATAAAGGCCAAGCGATTTCTCTCACCCCCGACGGCGAGTTGAGTTGACGAGTCGCGTCGAGAGCATGCGTGCCACCGAGTCGACGCTGCTGGGCAAGCTGGCTTTCAGCAACCGAAGTTTTGCTCGGTATCGGTGTACAAACTAACTGAACAATAACCTAGGCGACGACCCTATTGCGAGGCCCTTTTGTTTGGGCCCAACAAGCCATGTACATGTTGTGGCATGTAGCATGTAGCATGTGCGCATGCATCACGTGTGAGTGAGTGAGTGAGTATTCTTGATACGAAACCACGACGACACACACCAGTCGACTCGCATCGGTTGCCTCCATGAACGGCGGAGCTATTCTCGCGTCCACACCACACCTGGCTCCAACATGGACACGCCCATAGCTGGGGACACTACTAGGTCACGCATGGCATCAGAAGTTTTATCTCTGGGCCCCGAAAGGCATCTCTAGCAGCGTCGTTACGCATGCGCCCTCCCCTCCTGGGCGCATGCGCCTCACGTCTCGCCAGAGCATAAGCCCTTGGTGTGCGACGAGACGAGTTTTTCGCCATCGCAGCGAGCAGCAAGCCACTCGCCGCCCGCACCAGCCGGAGGCATCGCCGCAGCGCTGTCTGCGCCACGGTCCCGCACCCGTCGACGAAGCTCCCCCCGCGGAAGGCCGCGCGTAGCCACGCCTTGTCGATCGAGATGAGCGCGCCTCGGCGCCTGAGGCTCGCCCACCTACTGCCCCTGAGAGTTGGTTGCGAGTGGGATCGGCTCCTCCCCTTGGGATCGAAGCTTCCACGACCTCGCACCCAACATCACAGGCGGGATCAGAGAGAGACTCCGCACCGGACACCGCCCGGGCACAGACCCCCTACCCGTCGTCGGACAATGCCTGGACCCCTCACAGAGCGGCCCACACACAGATCACACGCATCGGCAGATTTCACGCCTGGATCAGGCGTAGACAGCACACACTGGTCACGGTTGCATAGCCCTGCCGGGGGGGGCGAGTTCGCAAGGTTAATATTAAAAGCATACAAAGTGGTGACAACCACTGGGTTCTCAGTGGACGATCTAGCGTCGACCGAACAGAAGAGCGTCCCCACGACGCCTCGGTGCCTCCCACCGGTGTGAAAACCATCCGGATCTACCGGGTTCGCCCTCCGGACGCACCCGTTCCCGCGATGGCCCACTGTCCTCCGTCGCCAGGTTGAACCCCCTCCCCCCCCCAGTCCTCGACTCCTCGTACTCGACCACGATCCCTCTCGACCTCGTACTCGACCGACCTTTCTCCTCATCACTGATCCAGACCCGATCCTCCTCCTCATAGCTTCACCTCATGTCGTTGATCTCTCACCCACCCACACACACACACACACATGCATCACGAACCCTAGCTACGCGGCGGGAAATTCTTCTGCAGCACGTGCGCCCGCTGTGCGCCCTGCTGTGCGCGCCCTGCTGTGTCCCGTCGGTCAGCGAGTCTCACCCGAGTCACCCGAGCTCTCGTCTTAAAATGCGGACGATGGTCATCGGTGACGTCCATGGCTGCCACCGAGAGCTGCAGCAGATGCTCGCCCGGCTCTCGCCCGGGCCGAGTGACAGGGTCGTCTTCGTCGGCGACGTGATCTCCAAAGGTCCCGACCCAGTTGCGTCGCTGCGGCTTGCGCGCAACACTGTGGCTGCAGCCGCAGCGGGCAGCGAGATACTCGTCGGCAACCACGAGCGTAACCTGCTCACGTGGCTGAAACAGCGAGATCAGGGCGTGCCCGCTGGAAAACGCTCTGGCTCTGGCGAGGGCAACAGAATGACGGGCGAGCAGCTGACGCGCGGCGAGGTGGAGTGGCTGCGCGGCCGGCCCGACCGATTGGCGCTGCCGGAGCATAACGCCATCGTCGCGCACGCAGGGCTGCGCGCGGGCGTCCCGCTCGCACAGCAGCAGCATGCCGACCTGACGGCGATGCGGAGCCTCGATGCCGCCGGCCTGCCTTCGCCAACGGCCGGGGCCGTCTCGTGGGCGGCGAGCTGGCGCGGGCCGACGCACGTCATCTTTGGGCACGACTCGCGCCGCCGGCTGCAGCTCCACCCCTTCGCCACCGGCATCGACACGGGGTGCGTGTACGGAGGCCAGCTCACGGCGCTCGTCCTGCCAGAGGGCTCGCGCAGCCGCGGGGACTGGAGGCTCGTGGCCGTGAACGCAACCACAACCTGGTGCTACGCCGGCAGCAGCGGCGGAACTGCCGCCATCTCGCGCTCGCCAAACTGCCGCCGCAGCCAGCGCCCTGCCGGCAGCAATAAGGAGGAGCGGCATCAGAAGCGAGAGGAGGGTAAGCGGGAGAAGCACCGCAGGCGAGACGAGGCGAAGAAGGCCCGGCGAGAGAGGCGCCGACAGGGAGGCGACGGAACCGTCGACAAGTGAGAGGCAGAGGAGATAGCGCGCGCAGACGAAAGAGACCGCGCAGGAGGCAGACTTACGAGGAACGTTGACCGAGAGCTCAGCGATCTCGACTCGGTAAAGGGCAACACGACACAGTTACGGAGAGAACTTCGGAGATTGCAGCACAGCGTACGATCTTATACGTACCAAACGTACGGTTCTCTGGTTTGTACGGTACGTATGTATGTGTCAGGGGGCACAGCGACACACACACTACCCCACGCGCCCTACGTACAGTGAGCTTTTGGTAATACCGATTTTCGTTTTTTTCAAATATCAAAATGAACCTGAACGGGTGCACTGAGTCTGAGAGGATGGTCACTCCACCCTGTCCGTGACTACCGTAATATGCTAATATCCTCACACTGTGTAACGTCGTGGCCAAGAGTTGTGCTCGCTGAGCCGGTCGCCGGCGGCAAAAGCCACCGGTCTGCAGGGAAGTTGTGCTGGTCGCTGACGGCGCGCCGCGTGGAGTAGGTCACGTAAGCCACCGGCCTCGGCTCGGCGGTGCAGTTTGCCCTCCCGCGGTGTAGCACGCGGTAGTCGAAGAGCAGCAGCTCGCCCGGCAGCAGGTGCGGCGCCGCAAAGCAGCAATCCTCCGCGAGCTGCTCCTCGCAAGCGCCCGCGTGGTGGGAGCCGGCCGCCAGCTCGGTCGGCCCGTTGGCGGCGTCCACCCGCACGAGCGGCGCGAAGCAGTTGACCAGCCCGCGTGCGGTGCCGTCGGGGTGGAGGTGCTGCTCTGGCGCGCCGGGCAGCGCGGTGACGCACCCGGCGCCGTCGACGCGCACGCCGCTCGGGCCGTCCTCGGCGAGCTGCGACCTCTCGAGGACGGGACGCACCCAGCGGTCGACTGCGCGCAGGAGCGGCGACCACGCCTCCGCCTCGCTGCCCTCCGTCGGTAGGCGCATGTCCGGCCGGCGGCCGCCGGCTGTCCGGGCGCACACCTCGCCAAAGGTGAAGCGGTCCCTCCTCGGATCGACGCCGCGACCTCGCAAGAGCGCGAAGAGTCGCGCCAGCTGCGCCGCGGCGATTCGGCGGCACTCCTCGCACGTCGCCGCATCGATGAGCGGCTCCGCCGTCGAGGCTCGGAGGACGACAAAGCCGTTCTCCTGCAAGCTCAGGGCGGCCGCGTCGGCCCACGCCACCTCGCTGCACTCCTCGCACGCCACCTCGCACGCCACTGTCCTCTTCGGGTGCGGCGTAGCAACTGGCTCTGGGCAAGCGGCAGAAGAAGGCGGTCCATCCGGCAGCCCATCCTCAGACGGTCCAGGCATGCAGAACTCCTCGAGGAAATCGCAGAGCGCGTCCGGCATGCAGTCGGGAGCCGCCATGTGGAAGAAATCGACACCAGGCGCAGCTGCGAACGAAGTGTGGAAGAGCCGGCGCGCGCCCCCCCCCCCCAGGGCTCGAAAAGAATTTACACCTTTCCTTGATGTCACTCCAAAAGAATTCTGGGCGGCAAAAAGACAAAGCGGACTTTCAGTCCAAGCGCTCCAAGTGCGGGGATATAAACTACACACACAAGGGCACCGAATCACAGCACCGAGAATTTCGTCAGCTCTCTCAAGGTGCGCTCGAGCTCGAGCTCGCGTGCGCTGCGCCGGATGATGCCGCCCCCCCCACCGCCGGCGGTTGGCGGCGGAGCCTCTGCGACGGCGCTGGGCGGCTCGGGCGCATAGTCCGGAGACCGCGCCCGCCGCGCATCCCGCCCGTGGCCGGGAGGCTGCTCGATGCGGAGCACCCGCTCATCTGCAGACCCCGCAGCGCCACCCCCCCCGTTGGTCCATGCGAGCGGGCGCGGGCTCGGCTCGCGCGCCGAGAAGGAGGGGGGCGGGCCGGGCTTGGTCAGGGAGAAACTCGTCAGCTGCCGCAGCTCCTGTCGGGTGGGGTTCCACGGGGGTGGGCTATGGGTCGCAGTGAGGAGGAAACTCCCCAGAAGGCCACCTTCTCGAGGACAAGCTCGCGCTCAGAGCGTCGAGCCGCGGTCGGCGCCGCCGTCTTGGCGCCCGCAGACAGAGCGCCGCTCGCCCCACTGCGGAGATGCATCACGCCTGAGGATGTGACGTGGACGTGTCGGGACGCGTGCGCTTGCAGTGGGAGCGGCGCTGGTGCGCCGTGCCGTTGGGCGTCGCGAGCGGCGCCGTGCTCGCATTCTCCTTCAGAGAGGCGGGGCTCGCGCCTATGGACGCGTCTCGAGCGTCTTGGTCATGCGAAGGCCGTCTTGTCTTCCTCAGAGAGGGCATGTCTCGCGCCCAAGGGGCTGCTGACAACGCCGCCGCCGTCGAGGAGGCTGGTGGCGGTGGCGGTGGCGGCGGCGGCGGCGGCGGAGGCAGTGGCGCCATGGCCAGCTGTGAGTTGCAAGTCGCGCACCCACCGCTCGAGGTCGGGGTCGAGTCCGGCAGCGGGCGAACGCGACGCTCGCGGCTGCTTGACACGCGAGTGCGGCGGCCGCGCCGCTGCCGTGCGCAGAGGTGTGCCACCGTGCACGCCGCTCGCGGCATCGGCGGCCGCGAGGCGCGCGAGCACCGCATCGAGTTGGCGCGCCTATGGGCCGTCAAGATCTCAGTCGGATCTCGCCCACACCTTGCGAGTGCCGCGTAGAGCTGGCGCGCCGCCTCGTGCCCATGCCCATTGCCAATCAGCCCGCGATCAGAAGCGTAGCTTCCGCCAGAGGCGTGGGCCGTATGAGGCCGCGCGGGTGCAGGCGGTTGCGCCGCCGGGGCGCCCCACGCTTGGTTGGACAAGTCGCAGAAGGCCACCGGCGCGCGAAAGGACGCGGCGGCAGCCGAGTCGGGTGAGAGGGACGAATTGGCGAGGCTCGACGGAGGCTCCGCCGGGGCGGGCACGCCCCCCCAGCTGGGCGGCCAAGCGCGCGAAGGGAGCTCGTCGCTGACCTCCCGCTCGCGCAGCGGCTCCGGCTCGTGCCTCTCGCCGCCGCGCTCGCCCCTTTCTCCCTCGCCCCTCTCGCCCTCGCCCCTCGGCTTGACGGGGGTCGGGTGGTACTGCCGCGGAGAGGAGTCCGGAGTCCTTTCGCCGAACCCCCGCCGGGGCGCCTCATCGGTGCAGGGTGTCCACGCTTCGAAGTGGTGCGCCCTTGGCTCGGCCGCAGCGTGCTGCAAAGACGAGGCATGCTGCTCGTCGCCGTCGGTGGCGCGCGAGGCGAGGCGCGTGTTGGCGTGGGTGAGCTTGTGCGTGAGGAATTCAACCTGTGGAAGTCGCATCAGGGGTCGCATCTTCGGCTCTTTTGGGTGCCCTTGGTGAGCTCAGGTTATCTCTCGAGGGTGATGCGTGAGAGCCGGCACCTGCTGCTTGAGCTCGAGCACCTCCGCCTTGAGCTTCGCGATGAGCTGCTGCTGCGGGTCGAGCTTGACCACGGGCCGGTTGCGGATCGCTCCTATGAGATGCACACGACGCGCATGGGGTCGCCCTATTTCGCGCTCTCGACCACCGGCCGGCTGTGGCTCGCGCCGGCCGAGCACGCGTAGTGCAGCGTTCTGACAGTCTCGTCGAGGTACGCGGCGAGCGGTGAGACGGTGGCGATCATGAGGGTGTGCGCGCTGCCGCCGAGCGAGTCGGCGAGCAGCTTGGTGAGGACAGAGTCGCGGTACGGCACGTGCGGCGGGCCACGGCCCGGGCCGAGCGAGAGCGACTTGATGACCTGGGCGAGCGCGAAGAGCGAGCGGTTGATGGCGCCCGCCTCCTTGAGGCCGCCGCCGCTCGACTGCGACGCGCGGACGTTCTCCGAGCCGGCGAGGTCGAGGAGCGAGAGGCGGCCGTACCGGCCGGGCGGCGCCTCGGCCGAGTCGGCCACGTCGAGGTAGACGGAGAGCACCGCGTGCGAGCGGGACGAGTGCTGGTTGAGCAGGTGGTGGCGCGAGTGGCGGTGGGCGAGCCCCTGCGAGGGCGGCGGCAAAATCCACCATCAGGCAGTGATGTGGTCCAGAGATGGGGCGCCTCGTGAGTGTCTGGAGAGCCGTCTAGCAGGTGTCTTGGACATGTCGAGCGCAGGTGTTGGAAGTGTCTGGGAGCACATCTCTCGGCAAGCAGTCACCTGTGAGATGACATACTCGAGGTCGTGCAGCCCGCGGCACTCAGCAGATCTGACGACGGCAGAGGGAAGAGGGGCATCAGAGAAGTGCAATAGGGGGGAAGGCGAGAGAGCCCAGGGCGCGCCTTCCAGCCCGGCCTGGTGCCGATATTGTCGGAGAACCACTCGATGACGCCGTCCTCCGCCACCACGCCATTCGGCCCCGAGGTGCTGCAGTAATTCACGCCGTTGACGGTGAGGTAGTCCCAGCGGCAGCTGCTGTCCGCCTCTACATCAAAGGCGACCGTCTCGAGCCCGACCGGCGGCACGCCAATGATGCTGCACTCCTCGTCGTTGCCGTAGCTGTTCGGGTAGTTTGGCGACGTGGCGCACGAGCCTCCGTCGGTGAGCGAGCATGGGCCGGTGAGCTGGAGCGGTGCCCGTGGCGGCTGGGGAGGCAACGGTGGCGTCTGCGGGGGCGACGGCGATGAAGGCGATGTTGGCGGCGAAGGCGGTGTAGGCGGTGGCGAAGGGGGTAGCGGGGGCGGGGGCGAACACTCGACCAACCAACTGGTCTCCCCACTTGGCGAGCTGTAGAGCGTCGTGCCCGCACGGCCCGTGTAGCGCGAGTTGTATGGCTCGTACGTGATGCCGTTACAGCCGTCCTGCGCACCCACGAAAACGGCTGCTTCATCCCAAGTCACCGCGGTCACCATCGGGGAGCAATAACCGTTGAGGTACATGTCCCCGTGGGGCCCGGTGAGCGGGCAGCCGGGTGGCAGCTGCGGCGGTGACGGCGGCGACGAAGGTGGTGGCGGTAGCTGCGGCGGTGATGGCGGTGGGGAGGGCGGCGCAAACGGCACCACAAAGGACTTCCTCTCCTCAGGCCCAGAGGTAACGGTGAAGCCCTCCTGCCCGAGGCCTGACCAGTTAGCGCCGTTCCAGCCGTCGCCGTATGAATCGTACATGTGGAGCTCGCACTCGACGCCGGGCGAGAGGGAGACGCCGTACTCGGTCTGGAAGTCTGGGCAGAGCCCACACTGGTCTGAGCCGGTGTAGGGCGCCGACGAGAGGACGACTTCGCCGCCGCACCGGAAGTCCCAGCTCACCTCGCTAGGCCACGATCCCGGCGTCGTGGTGACGGTGTAGTATGCGAGCGGGTGCGAGGGCGGAGACGGAGGCAGCAGCGCCGACGACGGCTCTTGGCAGTTAGGGCAAGGTTCGGGAGACGGCGACGGCGACGGCTCGGGATTGCAGTAGAACCAGGCGACGCCATTATTGTCCAGTGCCACGCTTGGCACGTCCCCTTCGCCCCTGTCAGTCGACTCGTAGGAGTAGCTCATGTAGCTGTGGTCGACGGCGGGAGTGGAGGAATCGCAGGGGTAGCGCTCCGCCACGCACCACGGCCGCTCGTCGGGGTTCTCACAGGACACGTCCGGGCAGCCGTACTGTGTGCCTCCACAGCTAGGGTCGGACCAAACGCTAGCGCACGCACAGAACCGTGGCGGCTGGGGTGACAGCGGCGGTGAAGGCAGCATTGGTGGCGGCGAAGGCGGTGGAGTTGGTGCCATTTGAGGCGGGTACGGCGACGGCGATGCGACGGAGCAATCAATGCCACCAGAACCAATGCACTCTTCAGCGCTCGGTGGTCCTGCAGATCCGGTAGGATCGTAGGGATAGCATCCCGATGGGGCACCGACGCACGCAACGCACCTGCACGCGACGCATTCGCCACATGCACTCTGATTGGCCACCCCGCCCCCACACACGCAGCACTTATCGTTGGCCGTGCCCTCGCCGTTGTAATCAGCGTTGCCATAGGCGTCGCACCAGCCGGCATTTGAGTAAGCGGCACACCCGTTGGAGCCGTCGAACCAAGTATCCCCAGATGATGCACCCGGGAGATCCGTGCATGTTGGCGATGGCGTGCTGCCATGCACCCTGCCGACGAGCAGCGCGGCGGTGGCCAAGCGGACTTGTGTGACGGATGCTTCGAGCGAGGCGACTCGCGAACGCCCGAGCAGCAAGGATCCCGCGCAGACGAGGCCCGTCTCGACCAAGCCGAGGCCCGTCTCGACCAGCTTTCGGAGCTGCCCAGCACCGCCGGCGGTCCACGACTCGGGCACGTTCACGGGCATGATCTCGGCCAGCTTGGTCGGGTGGTGCCCCTTCGCCACCTCGGTCGTTGGCGCCTCGGGTTCGAACACTGGGTGCCCGTCCGCCGTGGCGGGTTGGCAGGTGCCCACCTGGGCGGCACGGGAGCAGCGCTCAGACAGGAGAGGCTCAGACAGCAGACGGGCGGGCGGCGCGGGAGATGGGGAGGGCCAGAGAGGCGAAGGTTTGAGTGCGTGATGCAGCAGCGTGGCGGGTGCAGTGCGGGTCGAGCACCTGACTCGCCCGCTCCAGCTCTCCCCTTTCGACCTCGAGCAGCGAGGAGTCGGTGAAGTGGAAGGAGGCGGGCCGCCAGTCGGCAAAGTCACAGAAGAGATCAGTCGACTCGGCTGTCTTCGATTCGGCGACCTGGGTGGAGCGGACCTCCGTGGGCCACGCTGAGTTTCTCGGCGAGGAGCCGAGGGACTGGTCGATGGCCCCTTCACTCTGGAGGAGCAGGCAGTGCCGCTTTGCTCCGCCCGCACGCCCGCCGAGCGCCGCCTTGGTCCTTGACGCATCGAGCGGGCCGAGGACGCCGATGGTCGACGCCTCAAGGGTCTTGCGAGGGATGCTCGCCGTAGCCGGCGGCGCCTCGTGCTTCACAAATTCCTGCTCTGGGACTCGAGAAGTGGTTGCCAATCTCTCGATCGCCCGCCACTCGCCGCCGGCGCGCACGCAAGAGACAAGAGGAAGAGAGAGGTCGACGAAGGCTATCGGGCACGAGATGCTCGACCGGTGTGCAGCACCAGAGACGAGGACGACGATTGCCAAGGTCATTCAGGAAGAGACGCTCTCAAAGCGCCTCGTCGGGCCGTCACAGGATGGCGTGCCACATCCGTCCGCTGGGTTTTCTCTTGCACGTAAATTTGCTTTGATGGTGACGGCGGCGCTAATCAAAGCGAAAAAGCGAGCTGGTAAACAGCGTGTCAAGTTACAGACAGCGTATCAAGTTTTGATAGATTAAAACAAAAACACAACAGCACTCAAGGAAAGCGAAAAGAAAGTCGGACTGGACACTGGCGCGGTATGGGTGGACGCTGGACTCCGCAACTTCACAACTCCACTGTCAATAAAAGAAACCGCGGTGACGGCCTGGCGGGGCCATCCCCGAGCACGGACAGCGAAGAAGCCCACGACGCCGCGCACGCCCCGTCCCTACCATGTGTGCGGCCTACACGTGCCGCACCTCGCCCGACTGGCGTGGCTCGCATCTCGTCGCGAGCTGCCACATCCCAGCTGGCGCGGTGCTGCTGACCGAGGCGCCAGCCGCCACGACGTGTGGAGATGACGAGTCGGAGTCGGTCGAGGCCGCCCTGGCTAAAGCGCTGCTGGAGAGCGGCCGCGGCTCAGACTGGGCAGCGCGCTTCGCAGCGCCGCAGCAGCGCGGTGGAGCGACCGAGCACGCCGCAGCAGCGCCGCCGATCAGCGACGAGGCGTTGCGACGGCTCTGCGCCAGCGGCGTCGACGAGGTGGCAGCGCTGGCGGTGTACGATGCCGTGCGACACAACGCCTTTGGCCTCGAGACGCCCCTCCTCGGCGTCGAGCACGGCGCGGCCTTCTACGAGACGGCGGCGAAGCTCAACCACAGCTGCGACCCAAACTGCCTGTCCACCCGGCTCGGAGGCAACTTTGCGCTGTTTGCGGTTGCCGCCATCGAGGAGGGGAGCGAGCTCTTTCACTCGTACCTGCCTCCCCGCCTGCTGGTTCTGCCGCGGCGCGCTCGCCGGGCCCACCTCCACTTTCCGTGCCGCTGCAGCCGCTGCGAGGCGGAGCCCGAGGAGCCGCCGTCACCGCTCGCGCAGCTAGGCTGGCCAGCCGCGCACGCCGCCACGGCGGAGGGGCACTTGGTCGGCCGGTTCAGCCTCCTGTGCGCCGGGGGTGCGCCGCGGGAGGTTGTGGCTGCGGGCGCCGGCCTCCTTTCCAACGCGCCGCTCGTGAGCACGCTGCGGCAGCGGCCGCTGGCGGCGCTGCAGGTCTGCTTGCCGCTGCTCGCGAGCAGCTGGCAGGCGCGTGCGATGGGTGGTGCCGACGCCGCCGCCGACGACGAGGGAGGCTGGTGCGTCTCTCTCGCCTCCGACCTCGCCGCTGCCGCAGTCGAAGCGCTCGCCGCCGCCGCCGCCGCCGCCGCCACGCCCGCCGCACCGCTCGCACTTCTCCGCTCCAACGCCGCCATCGGCCGCTTCCTCCTGTCGCAGCGGCCGCGGCGAGAGACGGCGCCCGCGCTGCGCGACAGAGTGGTTCCGCCGCGTGCCGTTGCGCGTCATTTGGGATGGACGACTCCTCGCTAGGTGCCTGCGCTGCTCGACAGCCTCGCCTCGCTCGCCTCTGTCTCGGCGCTGCCGCTCGGCGCGTGGCTGAGGGACGACGCGGCCTTCCTCGGTGGCGGCGATGCGGCGCGCGCGCTGTGCGCGGCGGCAGAGGCGGTCGCCACCGAGGCGGCCGAGGCGGCGGCGGAGGCGGGCGGTCCGTTGCGTTCGTCGGAGCTGCTCCGCCGCCCTCGGATCGCCGCCCTCGGGCTGCTGCGCGAGCCTTGCGCTTGGGCGGGGTGTGCTGGGAGAAGGCTGGGCGGCTTTGGCGGCGGCGGGCGCGACGCGGCGCCTCCAGCTTGCCTCCGCTGCTCCCGGTGCAAGGGCGTGCTCTACTGCAGCGCTGTGTGCCAGCGGGCGGACTGGCCGTCGCACCGCAACCATTGCACGCCGGTCGCCGCGGTTTCTGGCAGCGACGCTGCCGCCGCCGGCATCAGCCGCTTGTCAGTCGCCGGTGGGGGCGGGCGGCGTGCGGAGCTGGCCGCTGCGAGCGGCGGCGGCGGCGACGGCGGCGACGACGACGACGAGGACGAGGACGAGGAGGAGGTGCCCATCCGGCGGGTGGCCGACACGCAGGAGAGCGAGGACGACGGTGGCGAGGACGACGAGGTGGACGTCCCAATCCGGAGGGTGGGGGCGGGAGGTGGCGCGGACACAGAGACGTTAGAGCAGTCGTGGGAGCGGATGCAGGCTTCGGTCGCGTCAGGCCGAGCGCAACGTCTCGACGTCCAGTACGAAGTGCTTCAACGCTAGCCCTGGTACCTCTACCTGGGAGTGGTGTGAAGAATAAATACGGTAGGCGCGAAAGACCTCAGAATCGCAAAGTCGCCCAGGAACCGGTCCGCCGCGCCAGCCCCGTGCCCAAAAAAAACGGTTGAGTTTTCAAAGGCAAAAACGCCGGCGTACGCCCTCCCCTCACACTGACACTTCTCCCCTATTCCCAACTTTAGGTTGCGCACGTCTCCCAGCGAGCTAGGATCTCCGCTTTTTCTCCCCTAGTCTGTAGTCATCCGCCCGCGCCGCGCGCCTCAGTGCACTATGGGGGCGTCTAGTGCAGCCACTGACAGATTTCCTTTAGCGCCGTTTAGCGGATTACGGATTACACATGGACGCCGGCCCCTGGTAAAAAAGCAGCGAAAAATGCATCGGCTACACACCTATACTTCGGCTGCCTCACCCGCGCCGAGTTCCGTGACGCGCAACTTGCAACCGACCAAATGGTGGTCGCTTTCGAACAGCATGCAGGGACGGGAGCCGCAATCGGAGAACCGCGCCAGATCCACACGCGAGATCAGGATGTGGTCGTTCATGTGCCCGTTGGACGAACGTGGGTCGATCCAGGTGGCGTAGTGCTTCTTGGGGTAGAAAGTGGCGAGCGACGCCAGCTGCAGGGGAACGACAATCGTACGAGTGACGGAGATAGCAGGCGCGTGAGGCGAGGGGCCAGGCTGGGGCGCTGAGGCACGCAACGCGCGGCCGGACCTCGTGGGTGTCCATGAAGCCCAGCAGACGACGGCCAGAAGGGCTAATGTAGTCGATGCCAAACGGGCCGACGCATCTCGTCGGCGCAGAGGGCAGAGGCGGGAAGTTGGTGGGCTGCGAGTCGAGAGTTGCCGCGAGATCTAGGGACGGTCCGGACGGCTCGGGCGGCTCGAGCTCAACGCGCGCGTCGTCGCCGTATTTCGCGACGAGTCTTGCCACGGCCGCCTCTCGCCGTTCCTGTGCACATGGGGCTGCCGTCACAGGGGTGGTTGCGGGCATGGGGCTGCCGTCACAGGGGTGGTTGCGGGCATGGGGCTGCCGTCACAGGGGTGGTTGCGGGCAAGGGCTGCGAGCGCGCGCTGTCAGAGGAGTGACCTACGCTACGCTACACAGCCTTCAAGAGCATCTTCTCCCCGGCGCCTCTCGGCCACATCTCGGCCATATCTCGGCTGCATTTCGCCTCTCGCGCGGCCGCTTCCCGCTCCTGCGTGGAGCTGGTGCCGACGGCGGCGTTCGCCGAGGCGCCGAGCACCAGCACATCTCCCGGCTGCTTGCGAGAGATGGCCGTGGCGAGCGCGGCGTAGAACGCGTCCCACTCCTCGGTGTGGGGGTCCTTGGAGGAGGGCGCCTGCGCCGAGACGAGGAAGACACCGAGACGCGAGCCGGTCAAGGAGTCCACCACGGCGAGCCGCAGAGCCAGCACTCTCGCGCCAAGGTCGTGATGCCGTTCTTCGCCGGCGGTGAGCCACGCCTCGTGCGCCGAGGGGCTAAGCACAACGGCCACGCCCTGCTGATTGAAGATCATCCTCTGGTCTCGCTTCTGGCGAGCTGCGGCGCGCCTCGCCTTGCGTTGCTCCTTCCGCTCTGCTTCACTCTCCGGCGAGAGCGCCCCTGCCGTGGCAGCCTCTTCGTCCGATCGCGGCAGTGCCGCAGGCTCTTCCTCCTGCCGCGGCGCTTCTGCTGCCGTGCCGATGATCCACGACCCGTCCGGGAAGCGCTCAACGTGGAAAGGCCTCGTGCCCTGCAAGCACGTTGCGAAGCCGCGCCGCGCGTGCAGCAGCGCCACTGCTCCAGCCAGCTCGAAGTCTTTCGAGAGGCCTTGTTTAGCGCGTGCGGTGTGTGGGCATTCGCCAAAGCCCTTGGAGCAGTGCTGCGAGAAGAACGAACGAACCTCAAGGCGCAGGGATCGACTGTCCGTGTCGGCGCTTGGGCGCAACGCTCTATTCAGCAGAGCCGGAGCCACTCTGGCTGCTGGACGCGTGTCGAGCCACGCCGACGGCGGCGGCGGCAGTGATTTGTCTTCTGGGGCGCGCAAGGCGCTGGCGTAGTGCATGTGTTGTTCGCGTTTGCCTCGACCCGCCTGGCGCGGCGCCGTGGGGCAGGCGGCGATAGACGGCTGCACGCCTCCCCACGCCTCCGCTGCCGTCCAGAGCTGCCCCAGGCGTGCCTCCGAGCCACACGGGTCGGCTGGCGGCATGATATCGCATTCTTTTCTGACTCCTTCGATGTGAAAACAAACGCAAGGCGGACACAAGCACATCGCTCTCTCCGTCCCACACACATCCCGCACACCCGCCGCACACCCGCCGCCCCCGCGCGCGCCCCACCCCGGCCGGGAGAGAGGGGAGTGACAGTTTGGGATGGCAACAGAACGAGTATCTTACTTACTTATGTTGAGTCCTGGCTCAACAACGCAGAGAGAAATGAAAGCCGTCCGGCTCACAAGTCCGGCTCACGCGCCCCGACTGACCGATCAACCGCACTGATCACTTCCGCCCCCTTGCTCCCAACCCATCCACCTCGCCTCGGGCCGCGCCGCGCGATCTCGGGCGATCTCGCGCAATCTCGGGCGATCTCGGGGCCGCGCCGCGCTATCTCGGGCGATCTCGGAGCGTCGCTCGCGCGGCGGCACACCTGCTCAAAAAAGGAAGGAGGTTGGAGGCAGGAGGTCACGCCCCATCCAGAGCGCCGTCGTCGCCGGGTTTTTGGCCCCAGAGCCAGAACGACGCGCTCTTCTCCGTGACGACGCCGATGTGCGGCAGCTTCTCGCGGCCCTCGACAAAGATGATGTCCTTGTGCTCCTTCTCCTCCGCCTTGAGCTCGTCCCACTCGGGCGGAGGCCGCTGCGTGTTGTTGAAAAAGGTGGTGCCCAGCACAAACCGCACGTCCACGTTGGCTGCGTGCTGGAAGTGGCCGGCCCACTTGCGCTGCTGGGCGCGCATTGAAGGCTTGACGGGGTTGGACATGACGCCGAGAAGAACGCGAGGAGGTGGGTCGGGACCCAAAAGAAAATAGCTTTCCGGCTCAAAAAGGGACGCACGAGGCAAATCTGATGTTGGAGTGTGTTCCAATAGGAGCGAGGCCTCTCCCGTTGGGGGACCGAGTGAATAGGAAACGAGTTTTTCCCATTGTGTCCCCTTCGCGTGCGAGCGTGACACTGCACTTGGCGCCGAGCGCCCGCGGCTCAGACCTTGTGCAAGCCGACCCTCGGTGGGCACGCCGGTCCGGACCGATGGCGCTCGGTGTGGAGCAAGCAAGACCCCCCCCGCCCCCCCATTGGCGCGCGCCCGACCTTTGAACGGCCGCCAGGAGCACCAAGAGGACTCCTCATGGCTGTGCCCAAGTGGGCTTCGACCGGCCTCGGCTGGGGGGGCGGGTTGTCCCGGGTTGTCCCGGTTGCGGACGCCTTCTGCAGCCCCCTGGGATGGGGACAGCACCCCAAAACTGCCCCTCGGCGGCATACAGCACTGCCAGCCAGCCTCTTCCTCCTCCTCAAGGGCTGTACTATAGGCCATATTGCGCCGCCTCCTACTGGCAGCCGGGCGGGCGCGCGCCGCGCGCGCCTCGGCGCGCGCACAGCTCGCAAAGCTCGAACGAGTACTGCCGCCTGGCCGCCTCTCAAGGCTGCCGGGCGGCAGTACTCGCCTCGCAAGGCGCGCACCGGCTGCTCTGGCTGCTGCGCCGGCGGCCGCTGCGCTGGCCGCTGCTGCGCTGGCCGGCGAGCGGTACGACCGCCGGCGGCCGCTGCACCCGCGCCTTCCCTCGCGGGCGCCGTCGCGCCGCGCGCGCCCAAGTCTGCTGGTACACGGCACGCGTCGTCACACAGCCGCGGAGAACAGGCGGTGCAGCGCGCGAAGCGCGCGCGATCTCGTACTGTTAAGGCTGGATCCGGCCATTCCAAGGGTATACCTTTGAGAATACCCCGCGTCACACCCTCCTAGTCACACTCTCAATTTCTCGACTCGCCAACACGAAGTGCTGCGATCGGGGTGCGCCCATTTCTTTTTTCCTTTCTTTTTTTGGGCCCTGTGGGCACCCTAACTATTTGTCTCTGAGGACTGTGTGCTCACACACATGCCCGCACAACGAAGAACTCACATCGACACCTCGCAACCGGCCAACCTCTACGTGTTAGGTTAGGTAGAAAGGTGAAGAACAGTCTGGCTCGGACTGGACACCAACTCGGTAAGGGCCTCTCTGCTAAATTGACTGCTTCTCTCCGGAGAGAGGACAGCGCCGAAGCCGAACAAAGTGTACAGTGGGCATCGAGAGTGCTCGGTTCAACCGACCGACCCGAGACCCGGGCCGGGCAAGGGAGAGAATCAACCGGGGCCTAGAGCTGCCCGCAGATTTGTGTGGCAACAGAGTGCAATCGCCGCGGCGCTCGAGGGGAGGGGGGGCGGGGGGAGGAGCCAGCGCCGCCTCCAAGGAATCCAGAGCCGGAGCTCCAGCGCGCTCGCCTGACGCCTCGCTCCTACGTGCTGCTGCTGGCCAGGGCAACCTCCCGGAGAGCCCCCAGCTCCGCCGTGAGCGTAACCATCTCCTCCTGGCTCGACAGCGAAGACGGGATCGTATCGATCGACGAGGGGGGCGAAGCTACGATTCACTGCCCTGGTTGCTGGCCATGATGCCGCCCGAGCACACTCCGAGCTGGTGCGAGCGCCGCCGGCGCCGCTCCGCCACGGCGAGCGGCGCTCCGCTGTTGTCGTTGGGCGGCGGCGGCTCCTCCTTGAGGACCGGATTGCCGAGCGGGCACTCGAGCCACTCGCGGTCGGAGGGGGAGAGGGTCGACTCGAGCGAAGCCACCTGCGACTCGAGGTGCAGCGCACGCGGGCGGCTGGCGATGTCCTCGGCCCAGCAGCTCTCGACGAGGTCGCGAAGCAGCGTGGGCGTGCCAGCGGGGAGGCGGGGCCGCTTTCCCTGCAGGCCGATAGAGACGGCGGCCTGCAGCGCCGAGCGGTCGGAGAAGGGGACGGTGTGTGTGATGAGCTCGAAGAGGATCATGGCGTACGAAAAGACGTCCGCGCTCTTGGAGTAGGCCTCGTGCATCACGATCTCGGGCGCCATCCAGCGGTAGCTGCCTGCAGGTGCAGGATCGGGGACGGGGGGGTGGATGTGCGTACCGTTGCGGGAAGCGCCCTCTCGCCGTCCACCGCGCGCGCCTGTCTCTGGCGTGAGCACCTCGCGCCCCAAGCAGTGAGTGCGGGTCAAGCCTGTCGGCTGCACGTCGGCGGCGAGGCCGAAGTCGGCGATCTTGACGCCGTGCTCGCCGTGCAGCAGCACGTTTGGCGACTTGAGGTCGCGGTGCATCACTCCGTTGGCGTGCAGGAAGGTGAGGCCGGTGGCGACGCCCGAGGCGACGCGGAAGAAGAAGCGGCGCGGCGTCGGCCGCTGCAGCGCCTGCTGCAGGTCGCCGCCGTCGCAGTACTCGAGGATGACGCAGCGCGTGAGCCGCTCCTCCACCGCGCCGAGGAGCCGGACCACGTTGGGGTGGCCTGGCTGCGAAAGCCCCGCCAGCATGCCGACCTCGACGTTCCAGCTCGCGCAGGCGTCCTCTCGCCCGCTGGCAACCTTGGCCGCCACCACCTCCCCCCGCCACTCGGCGAGGTAGGTGGAGCCGCCCAAGCCGCTCCCCAGCCGGCCGCGGAAGACGAGGTCGTCGAGGGCGGCGCGAGTCACCTGCGGCTCGGAGCTCGACAGGGAGCCTCCGCACGCGCCCGTGGCGTCGCCCGCCGCCACCAGCGCGGGCGCGCGCCCGCGCTTCGCGAGCTCGGGAGCCTGGGGGCGCCCCGAGGGCGAGCACGCCCGCGCACCCTCCGAGTCGCCGAGCCGCAGCAGGAGGAGCTCCTTGATCTGGTCGCCCGAGAGCGCGTGCAGGTCCTCCTGCAGCAAGCCGTCTCCACGCACGCCCCCGAGGAGGGCCAGGGCAGCGCCCGCGACATCCTCCTGCGACAGCGCCGCGGTGCCGCCCGCACCTTGGGTGGTCGGGGTCGTCTGGCAGGCAGCTGGCGGTGACGAGGCGTGAGCCCGGCGGGGGGGCGTCGGCGAGCCCTGCCAGGAGTGCGGCGGCGAGCTGCGCGGCGAGCTGGGCGAGGAGGCGTAGTTGTGCAGCATGACCTGCAGCTGCTCGATCTTTGCGATGTGCGACGTGATGAGCCGCCACAGGCGCGGCGGGATGAGGCCCGCCTTGCGGACGGTGCACACGTCGAGCGACTCCTCGAGCTTTGCGAGCAGCGAGCGCAGCTCCGGGTCCATCTCGACGGCAGCGCCGAGGAGCTCGAGCATGCGGGGCGGGGCGAGGGCTCGCAGCTCCTCTGTCCGCGCCCGCTGCTCGCGCAAGCTGAAGAGCAGGTCGGTGGTGGCGCGCGCGGGGAGCCCCTCCAGCCCCGCTCTGGGCAGTGCGAGGGCGCCGCACAGCCAGGCCCGCATCTCGCCGAGGCAGTTCTTGAGCAGGTCGAAGCAGCGCATGGCCTGCCAGTCGGGCCTCGTCGAGGCCGACGAGGAGGCGTGGCACTCCTCGAGCGCCTGCTTGACCACCGAGTTGTACTCGCCGAAGGCCCTGTAGAAGGCCTCCGCCGCAGAGCGCGACGCCCGCTCGAGCGCGGCGAGGGCGGCTTCCGTGGGCTGACCTCCCTCGGAGGCGGAGGCGTCGAGCTGGGCGAGGCCGAGGGCGAGCTCGTTTTTCACGCTGACGAGCATCTCGTCGCAGCGGCGGCGCACGGCGTTGACCTCAGCAAATGTGCCCGGAGGGAAAGTCGAGCTGTGGGCGTTGACGGCCGAGCGTGCTTGAGACACGGCCTTTGCATACTTTTGGTGCTGCCCCGCGCTCGAGAGATTTATGCACGTGCTACCGCGCTCATGCTGGAGAAATGTGAGCACCGGCGGCTCCAAATAGGTGTTTGAAGAGCGTGCGCCAAACATCGAGAGCGCTCTCGCTCGGTGGCGGGTGGCTCCAGCGGCTCCACGCTCGCGGACAGCGCTTGGCCTGCCGCAAGAGGGGCGAGAGGTCGATTTTTGGTGGACTAGGGGCGGCCTGGCGTGCGCTGGGAGCACCTCAGTGCTTTTGAGTGTGCTCGGCCTCGAACCGAGACGAGAAGCGACAACTGTACATGAAACTCATTCGCTCGTTCCCCTCCTTCGTTCCCCGGAATGGGAATGTACAGAAACTCACAAATCATCGAACCTCACAACCCAGCCTTAAAATCGCTCCTCATCGCAAACCCTGTCAGCAGTCCTCCTCCGGGAATGTACGTAAGAGCAACATACACTGAAAATTCTTTTATTCGGCCAACTATATTCTTTACTCCAACGCGCCAGTCCCGTGCCCAGTGTTGTGCGAGGGAGTTTCGTTGGCCCCTGAATTTCTTTATTCCAACTATCGCCTTCTCCGCTTTTCGTCGCCTACGGCGTGGCTCGCCGACGTCATGCATCTCGCCGCGTCGCTGCGCCTCGCCAAGCACGACCTCCTGGACTTTTTGGACGAGTGCTGCCTCGGTGCGCTCCTTCCCGGGAGCGAGCAGGAGCGCCTCGTCGCCGAGCCTTGTCTCGGCGAGGGCGGCGCTCTCTATCCTCGGCCAATGGTGATCTACAGCCGGCCATTCGCGTCGCCAGCGTGCCGGCGGGACTCGCTCGACCGCATGGAGAATCTTCGGATCAGCCGCGCTGGCTGCCGAGAGAGACGGCTCCACTTCTCGTGCTCTTGGCGTCTCGGCGACAGGCCGAGGCGCGTGGCGCTGCTGATTGACGACGCGCAGGAGGAGTACCGCTCGCTCATGCCGCCACGCGTCCTCTCTCGCCTCTGCGATCTCGTCGCTGCGGCGCGAGCCGCCGGCGCCGTTTCTCTCTGGTCGCACCGGCGATGACTGGGAGCCTTGTCTGGACCCCGTCTGAAGCCCGCCTGCAGGCGTCGTCGTCCTCTGGTCCCGCTGGTGCCGCACCTCGCCCACCGACGCGCACTACGGCGCCCTCGACGAGTACTTTGGCCCATGGGGCGTCGCGTCGCACGACAACCCGCTCTACCTCGCATCGGACAAGGGACGCGCCATCATGCACGAGGCTTGCTCGCCCCGCTGCTCACCGCCACGCCACACGCCGCAGCGCGCGGCCTTTGGGCGCCACTCTCGCCATTGAGCGCCTTCGAGCGCCGCGCCAGCTCCTGCCGGCACTCACGGGATGTGGAGATGCGAACGGGTAGCCCTCCCAGCCCCGCTGTTTGCATGGGGACAATCCCTCGACCTGGCCTCTCCTCGCTTTTGCCTCCGCCGCCTCGCCCTCGCCTCAGCTCCCACCGCCGCCCTGGCCGCAGCTTGCTCCTCGGACCGCCGCCGAGAGGTCGCGCGTCATCGACTCGCACGCCTTCGACGCCTTCGCGGCGAGGCGGCGAGACGGGCACTTCCGAGCCGCGGGCGGGTGTCCTGTCCTGTGGGCGTGTCCGCGACGCGTGCCCGGACGTGTCCCGCAGGCGCTCCGTGCTGCGTGCAGAGCTCGACGCGCACGGCGTCGACACGCTCCTGCTGGCGGGCTGCTGGACAGAGTCGTGCGTCCTCTCCACCGCGATCCGGGCGGTGGCAGAGGACCTCAACGTGGCGGTGGCGTCCGACGCCGTCTTCACGTGCGCGGACGCCGGGCCGGCGGCGCTGCGCGTTCTCGGCGTGTACTGCTGCATGGTTCGCGCCGCAGAGATGTCGGCGTATCTGCGAGACCTTGCCTCGGCTGGGACTCTGGCGGAGGCTGACGCGACGGCAGTCGAGCGGACGGCAGCGCTGCCAGTGGCGTTGGCGCAGCCTCTGCCTCCTGCCAGCGCTGAGGCCACGTGATCTCGTCTTCTCGTGTTCCCCTCGCACTTGCCACTTGTTTTTATACTCCACCGCATCGAAATACGTACACCCTCTCACGCGACATGCACCTGGAACCACCTCTCCACTGGCGCGCGACAGACAGGACACCGCTCCATCTTTGCGGAACACCGCCTGCAAGAGCACACATGGCCACACGGCGTCGCTATGTGAGACTTCGGGTCGGTGAAGCAAATTATGCACGTCGTCTCGCCGCCCATCGTGGACTCCGGCGGCCGGCCCGTGTCGAAGCTAGCGTCTGCGAGCGAGACGAGGGCGTGGGGCGGCGGGGGCGCGCCGTGCGTGGGGGCCGGTGCTCCCGCGTCGGCCGCCGCGGCCGCCGTGGCGGACCTTGCCGGGCGAGAAGAGGGAGGGGCCTCTGCCGCAACCGCCGCCGCCTCCGCCTGCTCATCTGCGCCATCGGTCGGAGTATTCATGACCGGCTCCTCGGTCGAGACGAACCGGTCGGTCGCCTCGGCCGCGGCTCGCTCCGCCTTTTCAATCTCCCCCACGAGGGCAGGCAGGGCCGACGCGTGCGACGCCGCCGCCGCCGCCGCCGCGCGCCGCTCCTCGAGCGAGGTGCTGCTCGTGAGCGCCTGCAGCGCGCGCAGCGCGCTCGCCTCCGCAACCGCCGAGCCATGCTTTCGCATCTCGGCCGCCGCGGCAGTGGCGGCGGCCGCGGCCTCCGCCGCCCGCTCCGCCTCCGCCGCCGCCGCCGCTCGCGCTGCCGACTCCCGTGCCGCTACCACCTCTCTCTCTTCCGCCTCACGTGCCTCCGCCTCCTCCGCCGCCCTCGCCACAGCCCCACCTGCAGCTGCCCTCGCCGCCTCACTCAACAGCTCCTCCTCTGCCACCGCCGCCATCTCACCTCCTCCGGTCGGCCGCCTCGGCGGCTCCGCCGCCTTCCTCCGCCGCCGCCGCTCGCGTTTCTGACGCTCGCGCTCTGCCGCCTCTGCCGCCGCCTTCTCCCGCCGCTCACGTCTCTGACGATCGCGCTCTGCCGCCTCTGCCGCCGCCTTCTCCCGCCGCCGCTGCTGCTCACGCTCCCGCTGCTGCTCGTAGCGTGCCCTCTGGACGACGATCGGTGGCTCTTGAAACGGAGACAGCACGTGCTCAACCGTCCAGATGACCACGTCCAACACGGTGAATGCTGCGCTCTCGAACCATGTCGTAAATTGCCGCGCGCCGCCCTGCCAGTTGGCGAAAACGATGAGAAGAAGGGGGGGTGCAAGCCCCAAAAACCAGTCCCCGGTCCAATGGAAGGCGCAGAAGGATGTCACACAAACGAGCGCATCAAGCCAGCGCCAAATGACCATCACCGGAGGGGCGGCGAGAGGGGAGGCAAAAGAGGCGTGTGAGGCTTTTGATTTCTCTTAGTTTTCGCTTTTCTTTTCTCGAACATCGCTCGGGCCCACAGACATCCCGCACACCCGCCGCCCCCGCGCGCGCCCCACCCCGGCCGGGAGAAAAAGGACTTTCCCAACCCATCCACACCTCGCCGAGTCCGAGACGTGCGCCCGAGATGCGAGATACGCCCGAGATGCCGCAGCGAGCGATCTCTTTGAAAGTAGAAAGAAGAAAATTTTGTCCGATTACTGCGGCCCCGCACCAACGCGGTTTTGCTGCTGCTGATCCGTGACCGCGCCGGTGACGCCAGGCCCCCCCGCCCCTGCCTCGAGCCTCAGATCATCGGCGTGTCGGATCTGGTGCCCGCGCCTTTGCGCAGCGGGGCCAGGAGCGTGGCCGCCATCTGCTGCGACTTTGCCTGCACCGCCTTGTTGGTGACCAGCGCCGCGAGCGCCGTGATGAGGGCGCCCGCCACGCCAAAGGTGGCGAGGTAAAGGAAGGCGTGCAGCGTTTCCGCCTCCGACGGCACGAAAAGTTGGATTGTGGCGAAGATGCGAAGCAAGTCGAGCACAACGCCTGCGATGCGCGGGAGCGAGTCACGAGCGACGGGCGCGTGGGCGTGAATTGTGCAGGGTTGGGTACCCTAGACCCGGAGCGCGCGCAGCACCAGCAGACCCAAGCCTCGAACCCGAACCGAAAAAAGGCGAAACGCCGACGGCCGCGAAACACACCGGAATCCGGAAGCGGCCCTGGAACCGCCGCGAGACACCTCGTGTATATGTGCAAAGACCCCCAAAAGTAAGAAACACTCACCTGCTGGCCTCCGAGTTAAGGTAAGGTAAGGTAAGGTAAACTTCTCCACACACACGAGGTGGTGGGGCAAGGGGGGGCAACCCTCGCGTCTCCACGTCTAACGACAGGAGCCCCACGGCATTCAAAGTGCGAGGCCCGGTGCGCGTGGGTGAGCGGTGTGTGTGTGTGTGTGTGTGTGTGTGTGTGTGTGTGTGTGTGTGTGTGTGTGTGTGTGTGTGTGTGTGTGTGTGTGTGTGTGTGTGTGTGTGTGTGTGTGTGTGTGTGTGTGTGTGTGTGTGTGTGTGTGTGTGTGTGTGTGTGTGTGTGTGTGTGTGTGTGTATGTGTCACGTCACTGCATCCTCTGCCGGTTCCTCCCGTCGCCTCTTCTTTGTTCGAATGTTTTTCTCAATCCATCCTTCACGAAGCCCTCCCATGTAGCTAGCGTTCTTGGCGAATGTCTCGAAGTGGCCTCCGAGTTCATTCTTCCTCGCGGGCGCCGCCGCCCAACGCCAATCCCGCCGCACGCCCCCGCTATCCGCTAACCATCCGACAGTACATCTCCTCGCCGCATTGTACCCCTTGCGCGCGAGCACAGACGACAGCTCTGAGTACACCATCAGGCCAATACGTGCGTGGGCGTCAGCGTCCGACCGTGCCACGCCGCGTGTTACAGAAACGCACGCCACTCTCACGTAGGGGCATCGTCGGAGCACGCATCCCTACGACGCGTCGCCGTTTGCGAGTTGCTGACAGCTGGCCACGAGGCCTAATGCGCCGCCAACGATGCCTGTGAAGACCAGGAGCCACGCGACGAAGGTGTCCCACCGGCGCGCACACCGCTCGCCGGTCTCCTTGGCCCTGATCGTCGTGGCCAGCGCCGCCGACTCGAGGATGCGGCGCTCGTGCTCACCCTCCTCGACCGAGGCGGCGCTCGTGCTGCCGCCGGTGCTCGTGCCACCGCCAGCGGCCACTTCGCCTGGCGACGGCGGCTGCAGCTTGAGGAAGAAGAGGCCAGGGAGTACGAACCCGATGGCCGACAAGCCGACGGAGCCGGTGAGCGAGACCATCGTCTCCATGTCGGGCAGCAGCGTGCCGGTGAGCGCGACGGCGCCGACGATGAGCACGCGCGTGAGCGGCCAGAGGATGGGCGGGAGGCGCGGGGAGGGCGTGCCGTGGAGGACATCCTCGAGCACATGGAAGACGGGCGTCATCTGGAGCACGAAGGAGAAGGCGAGGATGATCGCGAGCGCGAGGTGTGCCACGAGCGTCAGCTCGCCCTCGAAGGACGGGCTCATGCCGTCCGTCGTGTTGTACGCAGGGAAGGCGTCCACAACGACGCGCGGCACGCCGTCGCCCCACGCAACGTAGCCAAAGACGCCGATCGCGCCGTAGAGCACGAGCGAGACGCTGTACGACGCCGAGACGACCGAAAAGTAGGGCCGCGGGTCGGCGTCCTCCATCGCCTCGTAGATGGAGAGAGCGGTGCCCATGCCTTCGAAGGCGAAGAGCGCCGGGCCGAACCACAGCCCGAGGCCCGACGGGATGGCGAGGGCGAGCGGCGCCGCCGCGGTCGCGTTGGCGCCTGCAGGGCCGCTCGGGTCGACGAGCTCCTGTGCCCCAAAGTAGCCGACGAGCACGATGACGTAGACGTAGATGATGAGCGCGGCGGCGGAGAGCCACGCGACGGACTTGAGCTGCTTGAGCATCGAGAGCATCGAGAGCAGCGCGAGGACGCAGAAGACGCTCTGGAGGTGCGGCACGTGCAGGTAGGTCTCCGTCGTGGTCGCCACATAGTCAAAGTACGACACGCTCAGGCTAAACTGGGCGAGGAGGAGGAAGAAGAGGGTGATCAGTCGTCCCGGCTCACCGAAGGCAGCCGACGAGATGATCTGCCACGAGCCGGCTCCGTGGCCGTCGGAAACGACAGTCGAGCGACGCATCGGATCGCCCTCGTTGTTGACGACTGTGCGCGCGACGTCCTTTGGCTCGCCGTCCGTCGTCGAACGGTTGCTCTGCGAGTGCCGGAGCGAGTCGCGGACGGTTGCTCTGCGAGTGACGGAAGGGCCCGACGCTCCAGCTCGACCGCCGGACTGCGAGATCTGGGAGACGCGTATCTCGGAGAGGATCGACTTGCGGCTCGAGGAGGTGAGCGCGGCGCAGCGAACGGTCATTCGGATCGCCGCCTGCGAGAGGTACGCGAGGTACACGAGGCCGACTGTCGAGAGGACGAGGCCAAATTGACTCGTCGCCCAAGGCAGCGTCAGGAGCCCGCTGCCGATCATCGTCTTCAAAAGGTTGGCGAACGCAGTGGCTTGCGTCCAGGTTGGCAGGCAGGAGGCGCTTCTGGGTGGCACTTGTTCGAGGAGGCGCTCTCGGGTGTTGGAGCCGGGCATCATGCCTTTCATGGGGAACAACAGGCGGCAGGACCGAGGCGTTTGCGAGCCAAGCGTGGCACCCCCTTCCTTGGGATCCCACCCTGTGAGCGAGGCATCATAGGGATCGGCTAGCCGATCCCTGGCGCATCCCATGCGCCTCCATTTCGATGGACAGCGCGGAAAATTGCGTCATTCCCATACTCGAAGCAGCAGATTCTGAATGAAGCATGCATACACACAAGAAATTTCTTGTTGGTTTTCTAAAATCTCTCTCTCTGCATACCGACACGGAAACTCGTCGACAATCTCGTAGCCCAGGACCTCGATGATGAGCGGCGTCCGTACTTTCAAGCCGATGCGGTCAAGTTTGAGACTACTGGCGCTGAGGAAGTCATCCCACGATGGACGTCTGCCCCCCATTGACACGGAATCGTCCATGCTGGTTGGTGGGCTCGGGCTCGAGGCGGTTTCACTTTTATAAACAGGACGGCCGCACGACGAAATCGAGCAGAGGGGATTCGAGCTGTCGCATATGGGGTCTCGAATGTGGCATAGACCTATGCGGTTCGCGGCCTCCGCGCGCGCGCGCGACCTCCTGCGGCTTTTGCTCCGTTTATTTTGAGCTGAAAGTGCAGCTTGAAGAGAGCCGGTCCTTGTAACAAATCCCCAGCGCGCGCGCGAGCTTTTCGGCTATTGCGACGGTGTATGAGTCGCCTTATGCCACCGTTGCATATCCGGATATGCAACGGTGGCATAAGGCGACTGATACACCGTCGCAAAACTGCATTCCGGGGTCGTTCGGAGATGCATCCGGTTTGGGCACCGGCGGATAGCAGGTGAACGCTAAGGCAGTGACAACGCCCGTCTGGGTTTTTTGCGCCGAGTCGAACTGACTGCGGGATTCGAACTCGAGACCCAATCAATGCAGTTTTGCGACGGTGTATCGTTCACTTTATGCCACCGTTCCGTTGCATATCCAAAGTGAATGATACACCGTCGCAGCTATATGCCGAGAATCGGTTTTTTACTACAATGAACTCGGGCGGGGGCATCAGGACGCGGTACAGACGGGGTACACCAAAAGGCACGGGCTGCCTGCACGGCGTTCACTCGAACGCCATGCACATGGCGCGGAGCAGCATCGGGTTGGTGTCGAACCCGAGGTCCTCCTCCCAATCCCGGCGCCCACCCTCCGCGTCGTCCTGCTCATCGTGCGAGCAATCTTGGAGCACTTGGAGCACTTGGAGTGCAGTCATTAGCCTCACATCCAGGGCCGGGGAACTGAGAAAGAATTCTTAAGATACAAGCCTCTCTCACAGCACACTGGCACGACAAGGGCGCGGACTGGCGCGGACTGGCACACAAGAAGCGCACCCAGCGGGCCGGATGATCGGGATCGGGCTACGGGCTAGAGATCCCTGACCCCTAGGGGGGGGGGGTGCGCGTTCGCAGGGAGAGGGCCGTAAAGTAAACACAGGTCTCCGAGGGTTGGCTCCGTGTACCGGGTTTCCCACTTCAAAGCGCCGTTCGCGCCAGGAGCCTCAGAGCCTCCACCGTTCCGCTAAGTTCCCCTCCAATGTCGTGGAACTACACGGTGACGGCGCACCGTCCGTCGGCCGTATCGCACGCCGTCACGGCCGCCTTCACCGGCCCGGACGACCTCAACCTCATTGTCGCAAAGTCGACGCGGCTCGAGGTCCACGCAGTCGACGGCTCGGGCGAGGGGCTGCGGCCGCTGCTCGACGTGCCGCTGTACGGGCGGGTCGCGACGCTGGAGGTGTGGCGCCCGCACGGCGCCGGCCACCCCGACCTCATCTTCCTCTCCACCGAGCGCTACCGCTTTGCGCTTCTCGCCTACGACGCCGAGAGCGGAGAGGCGAGCGCTGCGCCTCCTAGTGCTGGCGCCTCTAGCGCCGCCGCGGCCGTCGCGCCAGCACACGCGGAGGCTCTGTCCGGACGCACAGCCGCAGCCGCCGTGTGGGCATGACCACGCCGCGCCGCCCCCCCCTCCGCCCCGCCGTAGATCGTCACCAAGGCGGCGGGGGACGTCTCCGACAAGACAGGCCGCCCCTGCGACTGCGGCCAGATCGCGGCCCTCGACCCGCAGCACCGGCTGCTCGGGCTTCACATGTACGACGGCCTCTTCAAGATCATCCCCGCGCTCGCGGGAGGCGCGCCACGTCCGGACGCCTTCGCCGCCGCCGGAGCCCTGCAGCAGCCTTCTCGGACCCCTCGGGCCGTAGGCTTGCGGCCGCCTTCTCGGACCCGGCTCGGACCCGGCTCGGACGCGGCTCGGACCCGGCTCGGACGCTCGGCCGTAGGCACGCTTCGTTCGGAGGCCTTCAACGTGCGCATGGAGGAGCGGCGCCTGCTCGCCCTCTCGCTCCCTCCCATGCCAGTGTCGGCTTGACCGTCGTCCCTGTCGCGTGCAACTCCCTTCCCGCGCAGGAGCTGTACCTGCTCGACCTCTGCTTCCTCGCCGGCACGCCGCGCCCGACGCTCGCCACCCTGCACGAGGACTCGAAGCACCAGCGTTACCTCAAGACGCACGAGGTTTCCGTGCGGGACAAGGCGCTCTCCGACGGCCCCTGGCCGCAGGTCGACTGCAGTGTATATGTGTATATCGCCCCACCCCGTCCTCCTCCCCAGAGGCCAGCACCGCGCTCGGAAGACCTGCGCACGTGTCTGGCCGCAGGTTGCCGTCGAGGCGTCGGCGTCGCAGCTCATCGCGCTGCCCTTCGGAGGCAACCGTAGTCTGGGGCCGTAGTCTGGGGCCGTAGTCTGGGGCCGTAGTCTGGGGCCGTAGTCTGGGGCCGTAGTCTGGGGCCGTAGTCTGGGGCCGTAGTCTGGGGCCGTAGTCTGGGGCCGTAGTCTGGGGCCGTAGTCTGGGGCCGTAGTCTGGGGCCGTAGTCTGGGGCCGTAGTCTGGGGCCGTAGTCTGGGGCCGTAGTCTGGGGCCGTAGTCTGGGGCCGTAGTCTGGGGCCGTAGTCTGGGGCCGTAGTCTGGGGCCGTAGTCTGGGGCCGTAGTCTGGGGCCGTAGTCTGGGGCCGTAGTCTGGGGCCGTAGTCTGGGGCCGTAGTCTGGGGCCGTAGTCTCGGGTAGTCTCGGGTAGTCTCGGGTAGTCTCGGGTAGTCTCGTGCCCATCGTCACCGAGCGAACAGAGCGGGTGAGGAAGGAGCCCGTTGTGTCGAACTGCCTAGACACTTCCTCGACACCTCCTCGACACTTCCTAGACACTTCCTCGACACTTCCTACAGGCGTGCTCGTCCTCTCCGAGCACTTCCTAGACACCTCCTCGACACTTCCTAGACACCTCCTCGACACCTCCTCGACACTTCCTACAGGCGTGCTCGTCCTCTCCGAGCACTTCCTAGACACCTCCTCGACACCTCCTCGACACTTCCTACAGGCGTGCTCGTCCTCTCCGAGCACTCGGTGCAACTCGCCGCTCGGGCTGCTCACACCTCCTCGAGGGCGCGAGGGCCGCTCACACCGCGCCGCTGTGACTTCAGGTCGCGTGCCACTCGGGCGGCGCCGTCCGCGCGCACCAGGTGCGTCTGCGTCTGCGTCTGCGTCTGCTCGAGCCTCCGGCGAGTCGTCGGAGGGACGGGACGCCCCCCCCTCCTTCACCTTCACAGGTCTCTGCGTCGGGTGCGCCGACTCTCTTCCGAGCCCACGGCCGCGTGGACCCAGACGGGACGCGGTGGCTCCTCTCCGACGCGGCGGGGACGCTCCACGTCCTAGACACTTCCTAGACACTTGCGAGACACTTCCTAGACACCTCCTATAGGCGGGGACGCTCTACGTGCTCGCCATCGGCTTGACGGACCGCGCCGAGGTGACGTCGCTCACGCTCGAGCGGCTTGGCCAGACAGTCGCCGCGTCCGCCATCTGCTACCTCGACAACGGCGTGGTCTACCTCGGCTCGAGCTGCGCCGACGCGGTGGCCGCTCTCGCTCTAGCGGCGAGGACGAGCCCGGACCGCTAGCGCACCCGTCGGAGGGCCGTGGGTAGGTGCTGCTCTAGCCTCTCGACTTCCTTCCTAGACACCTCCTAGACACTTCCTAGACAGTTCCTGGACAGCTCCGGGCAGGTGCTGCTCTCTCCCTCGACTTCCTAGACACTTCCTGGACACCTCCGGGACAGTTCCGGGACAGTCCCGTGCCGTGGGTAGGTGCTGCTCTCTCTCTCTACGGAGGCGCACGAGGACGGCTCCTACTTCTCCGAGCTGGCGAGGTGGGAGAACCTCGGCCCGATCGTCGACTTCGCGGTCCTCGACCCGGAACTGTCTGGGAAGTGCCTAGGAAGCGTCTGCGAGGTGTCTAGGAAGTGTCTAGGTCCTCGACCCCGAGGGGCAGGGGCAGGGGCAGGTCGTCACTTGCTCGGGCACGCGCCGGGACGGCACCGTGCGGGCCGTCCCTCGGCTGCATTCGCCCGCAAGTGGGAGGGGGCGAGGGAAGCTAGCATAGGCTCGATCCGCGTCGTCCGTTCGGGCGTCGCCTTCGACGAGCGGGCGTCGCTCCCCCTGCCCGGCGTCAAGGCGATGTGGTCGCTGCACGCCTCCGGCTGTGGCGGCGGCGGCGGTGGCAGCGGCGGCGGCGTCGCCCCGGCACGGCTGGTGCTGTCGTTTGTGTCGGAGACAAGGCTGCTCGCGAGGGGGACAGTTCCTGGACACTTCCTTGGCCGCTTCCTAGCCACTCCCCCTGTGAACAGGCTGCTCGCGATGGCGCGCGACGAGGAGGAGGGCGACCATCTGGCCGAGGTGGAGGAGGGGGGCGGCTTCGACACGGAGAGCGCGACTGTGTTTGCAGCCTCGCTCGCCGGCGGCGCCGCCATTGTGCAGGCGACGTCGCGCTGCCTGCTGCTGCTCGATGCCGCCTCCCTCGCTCAGCTCGGGGTCTGGTCGCCGCCTGACGGAGCCGCCATCACCCTCGCTGCCGCGCACGGCACCACCCTCCTCCTCGCCACCGCCGGCCGCACCGCCGCGCTGCTCCGGGTCTTGCATAGAGCACTCGCAGGCATCGTTGCTGCAAGCTGAGGCATAGGCCGCACCGTCGCGCTGCTCCGGTGCGACCCGGCGGCCGGCGAGCCGATCGCGCTGCTCGCGACACGCGCGTTCGAGCATGAGGTCTCCTCGCCCCGCCCTGCCCCTCCCCGCCCGTCAGCAGGCTCGTGACTCCTCATTGTTCACACCTGATTGTTCACAGGTCGCTTGCCTCGCTCTGCGCCCGCCCGCCGCCGCCCCCTCCCCGCCAGACGCGTCCTTGGACGCGTCCGACGCGGAGGCGCCGATGGAGACGGACTCGGGAGGCGCGGCCCGCAGCGGCGAAGGCCCTTGCGGCCTGTCTTGCCGAGGAGCAAGTGTGAATGACCGCGTCCGCCGTCAGCAGGCGCGTGCGGCGGCGAGCCCCTCCTGGCGGCGGTCGGTTCGTGGACGTCGTTTTCCCTGTCTCTCCTCTCGCTCCCCTCGCTCGCGCCTTGCGGCACCACCCCGCTCGGAGACAAGGGCGTCGTCCCGCGTTCTCTCGCCTTCTACGCGCCCGCCGCGGCGCTGCACTCCGCTCCCTCCCCCTCCGCAAGACAGCTTGCGCCGAGAGGAGCCGAGAGGGCCGTCCCAAGACTAGGCGCCGCACGAGTACCTGCTAGCCACTTGCTAGACACTTCCTAGCCACTTCCTAGCCGAGACTAGGCGCCGCACGAGTACCTGCTAGACACTTGCTAGACACTTCCTAGCCACTTCCTAGCCGAGACTAGGCGCCGCACGAGTACCTGCTAGCCACTTGCCAGACACTTGCTAGACACTTCCTAGCCGAGACTAGGCGCCGCACGAGTACCTGCTAGCCACTTGCCAGACACTTGCTAGACACTTCCTAGCCGAGACTAGGCGCCGCACGAGTACCTGCTAGCCACTTGCTAGACACTTCCTAGACACTTCCTAGCCGAGACTAGGCGCCGCACGAGTACCTGCTAGCCACTTGCTAGACACTTCCTAGACACTTCCTAGCCGAGACTAGGCGCCGCACGAGTACCTGCTAGCCACTTGCCAGACACTTGCTAGACACTTCCTAGCCGAGACTAGGCGCCGCACGAGTACCTGCTAGCCACTTGCTAGACACTTCGTAGACACTTCCTAGACACTTCCTAGCCGAGACTAGGCGCCGCACGAGTACCTGCTAGACACTTGCTAGCCACTTGCTAGACACTTGCTAGACACTTGCTAGACACTTCCTAGACACTTCCTAGCCGAGACTAGGCGCCGCACGAGTACCTGCTCTGCGGACTCGGCGACGGCAAGCTGCTCTACTTCCCGCTGCCGACCGCGGAGGACGCCGCGCCGGTGCTCGGCGCGCCAAAGGCGGCCCCCGCGTCGCCACGCCGCCGACAGAGCCACTCGTTCGTTGGTGTGCGACGTCCACCGCGAGAGCTCTCTCTCTGAGTTAGGCTGTTCCGCTCGCGACGCAGCCGCTCTCGCTCGTGGCGTACACCGCCGACGACGGCGCGCCGCTCGTGCTCTGCTGCTCCGCATGGAGACTCGAGAACGCGCGGAGCACCCGTGAGAGAGGCTCCCGATAGGTGAGCCGCTCGTGTTTTGCTGCTCCGAGCGGCCAGCGCTGGTGCACGCCTCCGCAGGCCAGCTGCTCTTCTCGTCGGTGCGAGCCTGCCCTGACTCCTCGCGAGCAGAAGAGAAGAGGGTGCCGTTGATAGCAGGCCAACCCACAGCTCACGTCGAGCAGAAGAGAAGAGAAGAGGGTGCCGTTGACAACAGGCCAACCCACAGCTCACGTCGAGCAGAAGAGAAGAGGGTGCCGTTGATAGCAGGCCAACCCACAGCTCACGTCGAGCAGAAGAGAAGAGAAGAGGGTGCCGTTGATAGCAGGCCAACCCACAGCTCACGTCGAGCAGAAGAGAAGAGAAGAGGGTGCCGTTGATAGCACGCCAACCCACAGCTCACGTCGAGCAGAAGAGAAGAGAAGAGGGTGCCGTTGATAGCAGGCCAACCCACAGCTCACGTCGAGCAGAAGAGAAGAGAAGAGGGTGCCGTTGATAGCAGGCCAACCCACAGCTCACGTCGAGCAGAAGAGAAGAGAAGAGGGTGCCGTTGATAGCAGGCCAACCCACAGCTCACGTCGAGCAGAAGAGAAGAGAAGAGGGTGCCGTTGATAGCAGGCCAACCCACAGCTCACGTCGAGCAGAAGAGAAGAGAAGAGGGTGCCGTTGATAGCAGGCCAACCCACAGCTCACGTCGAGCAGAAGAGAAGAGAAGAGGGTGCCGTTGATAGCAGGCCAACCCACAGCTCACGTCGAGCAGAAGAGAAGAGAAGAGGGTGCCGTTGATAGCACGCCAACCCACAGCTCACGTCGAGCAGAAGAGAAGAGAAGAGGGTGCCGTTGATAGCAGGCCAACCCACAGCTCACGTCGAGCAGAAGAGAAGAGAAGAGGGTGCCGTTGATAGCAGGCCAACCCACAGCTCACGTCGAGCAGAAGAGAAGAGAAGAGGGTGCCGTTGATAGCAGGCCAACCCACAGCTCACGTCGAGCAGAAGAGAAGAGAAGAGGGTGCCGTTGATAGCAGGCCAACCCACAGCTCACGTCGAGCAGAAGAGAAGAGAAGAGGGTGCCGTTGATAGCAGGCCAACCCACAGCTCACGTCGAGCAGAAGAGAAGAGAAGAGGGTGCCGTTGATAGCAGGCCAACCCACAGCTCACGTCGAGCAGAAGAGAAGAGAAGAGGGTGCCGTTGATAGCAGGCCAACCCACAGCTCACGTCGAGCAGAAGAGAAGAGAAGAGGGTGCCGTTGATAGCAGGCCAACCCACAGCTCACGTCGAGCAGAAGAGAAGAGAAGAGGGTGCCGTTGATAGCAGGCCAACCCACAGCTCACGTCGAGCAGAAGAGAAGAGAAGAGGGTGCCGTTGATAGCAGGCCAACCCACAGCTCACGTCGAGCAGAAGAGAAGAGAAGAGGGTGCCGTTGATAGCAGGCCAACCCACAGCTCACGTCGAGCAGAAGAGAAGAGAAGAGGGTGCCGTTGATAGCAGGCCAACCCACAGCTCACGTCGAGCAGAAGAGAAGAGAAGAGGGTGCCGTTGATAGCAGGCCAACCCACAGCTCACGCCGAGCAGAAGAGAAGAGAAGAGGGTGCCGTTGATAGCAGGCCAACCCACAGCTCACGCCGAGCAGAAGAGAAGAGAAGAGGGTGCCGTTGACAACAGGTCAACTTGCCCGCAGCTCACGCCCTCGCGCCCTTCTCGTGTTACGCCCTCCCGGGCTGCCTCGCCGCCGCCGACGAGGAGCCGCGGCTGCTCGGCAGTGTTAGTCACTCCTGCCGTCGCTGCTCAGGGGGATTTGATTCATCAGGAGTCGCTGCTGCTTGGCAACGTGCTGTCGCCCGCGCGGCGCTCGGGAGGCGGCTCGTACCGCCGGCCGCAGGAGCTTACCCGAGATCACCCGAGATCACCCGAGTATCTCGGGAGGCGGCTCGTACGGCCGGCCGCAGGAGAGTGGAGCCGAGATGCAGATGAGATGCAGCCGAGATACAGAGGTGCAGCCGAGAGACAGCCGAGAGGCAGCCGAGAGGCGGCCGAGAGACGGCCGAGAGACGGCCGAGAGACAGCCGACGGCAGTATCTGAGGCTACCGGCTCGGCTGTATCTCGTCTGTATCTCGGCTGTGACCCCTGCTGTATCTCGGCTGTATCTCGTCTGTATCTCGGCTGTGACCCCTGCTGTATCTCGGCTGTATCTCGTCTGTATCTCGGCTGTGGCCTCGGCTGTCTCTCGCCGCAGGTGTCCACCTACCGGCTCGGCGAGCAGCCGCGCCGCATCGCCCCTCTGCCAACGCGGCGCGCGCTGGCGCTGCTCACGTCGACGGGCGAGCGGGCTGTGCCCGGGGGGGAGGAGACGGAGCGGTGCGAGCTGCGCGCGCTCGACGCCTCCGGCCCCTCCGGCCCCTCCGACTCGCTCGGCCTGGTTCACCCCCTGGCTCCTCGCCCGCCAGGTACAAGCTTCGCGTGTTCGACGACTCCTCCTTTGCGGAGCTGGCGTCGGCGCACCTGCTTCCGGACGAGGCGGGCCTCTCCATCCTCGTGTCGGGGCTCGGCGAGGAGGAGGCGGCCGAGGGTGCCGCCGGCAGCAGCGTGGGCGGGCTCGGCGGCGGCGGCGGAGGCGGCTACATCGTGGTTGGCACTGCGCACATCCTGCCCGACGAGCCGGAGCCAACCTCTGGCCGCATCCTCGTCTTCGAGCTGCAGGAGGGCTATGCCTCGAGCTGCACCAACCTCGGCCGCACCTCGGCTGCACCTCGGCCGCACCTCGGCTGCACCTCGGCTGCACCTCGGCTGCACCTCGGCTGCACCTCGGCTGCACCTCGGCTGCACCTCGGCTGCACCTCGGCCGCACCTCGGCCGCACCTCGGCCGCACCTCGGCCGCACCTCGGCTGCAGGAGGGCTCGCTCGAGCTGCGGCACGAGGCGGCGGTGCGCGGTGCCGTCTACTCACTCGCCGAGCTGTCGTCTGGCCTGCTGCTCGCCGGCGTGAACAACAAGCTGCAGCTCTTCGAGTGGGAGGCGGGTGCGCCGCGGCTGGCGCTGCGGGCGGAGCACTGCGGCCACATCCTGGTGTTGTACGTGCAAGCGCGCGCCGACTTCATCTTGGTGGGCGACCTGATGAAGTCGATCACGCTGCTGCAGTGGTCCGCGGGGCGAGCTGGTGCCCTCTGGCTGTGAACAGCGTCTCTTCACACCTCTAGCTGTGAACAGGTCCGCGGGCGAGCTCACCGAGCTGGCGCGCGACGTCAACGCCAACTGGATGACCGCGGTCGCCTCGACGACGACTGACCCTGACCCTAACCCTAACCCGAACCCTAACCCTAACCCTAACCCTAGGTCGCCTTCCTCGACGACGACACCTTCCTCGGCGCGGAGAACGCGCTCAACCTCTTCGCGGCTCGCAAGCGGGCCGACGCGCCCACCGAGGAGGAGCGGGGCAGGCTGGAGGTGGTGTGCGAGTTCCACCTGGGCGAGTTCGTCAACCGCTTCCGCCGCGGCTCCCTCACCATGCAGATGCGCGAGGCGGGCGCGGAGCCGCTGCCGACGATGCTGTACGGCTCCGTCAACGGCGTGGTCGGCGTGGTCGCCTCGCTTCCGCAGGAGCTGTACGTGCGGCTCGCAAAGGCGCGCGACCCGCCCCTCCCCGGCGACTCGCCTCTCCCCAGCGCGTCCGCGACTCGCCCGCGACACGTCCGCGACACGTCCGCGACACGTCCGCGCAGGTGCAGACGGCGCTCTCCCGCGTCGTCAAGGGGGTGGGTGGGCTCTCTCACGCGTCGTGGCGCTCCTTCGTCAACGACCGGAAGACCGCCGACGCGCACGGCTTCATCGACGGCGACCTGATCGAGGCCTTCCTCGACCTGCCGCCGCGCAAGAAGGAGGAGGTCGTGCCACACGCACACACCACGCACAACAGAGACGCAAAACAAAACAAACAGAGACGCCCCCCCCCCCCCACACACACACACACTCGCACGCACGCACACTCGCCTCGCTCGCTCGCTCGCTCGCTCACGCACACCGGGCCTTGCACTTTCAAAGCTGTGGGTCTCCTCTCTTCAGATGTGTGCAGCTGCGAGAGGGCTGCCTGGCAGCCCTCTCCGCTTGTGTCTGGAGAGTTGACCTCACCTCACCGCGCCTAGGTCGTCGCTGGGCTCGACATGACCGCCGAACAGCTCTCGCGTGTCATCGAGCAGCTGGCGCGCCTCCACTGACATGTCCACTGAGCTGCCTCGGAGGGATCGCGCTTCGCGGATCGGGGACAGTTTCACAACACAGCCACACAGGCGGGACAGTGGACGCGAAGGTGCTGCGGCTCATTAGCAGAGCGAGGTGTTCAGGCTTGTACGCAAATTATCAGGGCCGCTCCGATAAATGTTTTTTCAACCCACAAAGGTTCCCCCGGCCCCGCCCGCGGCCACAGCTAGTCATGAGCTATCCGTGTGTGGAGTCTGAGTGGTCGTGTGGGCGGCGCGGCATGACCGGCACCACCCACACGACTAGACGTTGAGGTCCTTGGTGAGCAGCGCCTGGAAGCGAACGAGGCTCGAGTGTGTGAGGCAGGAGTCAAGGGAAGGGCTCAGCAAGGGGGCGGGGGACGGCAGGGCAGGCGAGGCTCACATGAAGCGCGAGTGGCCGCCGCCGCCGTGCTTGGCGACAAGAAGTCAACCCCGTTGATCAAAGTTGTCGCCGGATGGAGGGCTGTGTTTCTCTTGATGAGGAGTAGGGGTGTCGATGGCAGATCTACAGCTTGCAACTACGAGCGAGCCTCGCTGCGGCCGATGTATCTGCCGGAACGCGCTCATCTCGCCCACCAAGAGCCTCACATCGTTCTTTCCGCCGTTCTCGTGCGCGTCGGTCAGGAAACCGGCGGTGATGTACCAACGGTCGCGATCAGGGTCAGCTCTCGAGCAAGCTTAAAGGGAATCGCTCGCATCGCCGATGACGAGAATCGTCGAATCATAAAAAAAAACCCGTTGTTTCCCCGTCCTCCCATCCCTCCCTGGGGTTGTCTGTTTTCTTTCTTCCTTTTTCTTTCTTTCTTTACCCAAAAGTAAAATCCCTGTGTGGTGGCGGCGTGCCGTCCTCCCATCCCTCCCTTGGGTTGTCTGTTTTCTTTCTTTCTTTCTGACCCAAAAGTACATGTAGGTCCCCCAGCCGGCCGTCGACCCAGTCAGTCAGTATCCCCCCCCCTCCGGGAAATAAGAAATCCGACACCGCTCCAATAGGGGAGGCGACACGACCCAACGGCAACGCCGCCGCCCTCGCCCGGGGAGTTGGGCACGGGATCGCCGCCCGCGGAGTCAACGGGATCAGGCGGAGAAGACGAGTCGGCGGCGGGGCCACGGCCGAAGAAGCAGAAGAGGGGGAGGCGGGCTCCGCACCCGTCGCCGAACCAGCGGAAAGCGAACGGGAGAGAGGACCGAGCGGGGTGGGGGGATGAGGCGTCCTGGCCGGGGGGGGCCGGTGCGGCCAGGTCGAGTGAGAGTGTACGAGTCGTGTGGGTACGAGTCTGGTGTCTGCTAGCTGCCTCCGAGTAGAGGGGGCGCCCCGCCGCTAGGGGAAACCCGAAGCGCGGACTAACCCTCGGAGACCCGTGTTTACTTTACGGCCCTTTTCCTGCGAACGCGCACCCCCCACCCAGGGCTAGGTAGGGCTCTCTAGCCCGTAACCCGATCCCGATGCCATCATCTGGCTCGCTGGGTGTGCTTCTTAGCCCACCGGCCCTGGATGTGAGGCTAATGACTGCACTCCAAGTGCTCCAAGTGCTCCACTCAGGAATGGACATTGCCGCGGACTCCAACGACCCAGCCGCTGCTGCGCCTGCTGTTGCTGCCGATGCCGGCGTCGGGGTCAACAATAGGACCCGGTCACGCGCACGCGTCTCTGAGCGAGCCCTCGTGCCTTGCGAGCAAGACGCTCTGAGCGAGCCGCGCTCGAGCCTTACGACCAAGACGGCGGATCCGGTGGAGCCGTCGTCAACATCCGCGAATTCGGGCGATCGTCTCCCGCTGTAAAGACGGCGTCACCACTGAAAAGGTGTGCGAGCGCCTCGGAATCTCGCCCCGGGACTACGTCTACGACGCAAAGGAGCGCGTCCGGCGAACGTTAGCTGCCACAATGCCAGCGTTGGCGCCAAGATGATCGACCAGGCGGAAGCAACGCGTCTCCGCTCCTACTAACTCGTCGCTCCGCCGAGATGATCGCACAGACGTCCTCGATGGTCTCGAAGTGGACCGCGTACGCCTCCGACGAGTATGTTCCCGCCCGGAAACAAGAGTGGCGTATGTATGTATGTAGGAAGGTGAGTGGCGCCTCCGTATAGATAGAGAGATGGGGTCGAGAGAGGAGAGAGAGTCAGACCGGAGCTGCCGCGGTGCTGGTAGTTCGACCTCGCCTTCGACAGTTTCTGAAGACTCCTTATCAGCTGGTCGGCCGCCATGTGGGCCTCCCGGCCTGCTGCGGCGGCGCGGCCGGTCGAGGCCGGGCTCGGCCCGGCCCGCGACGGCTGGCCGCCGACGAGCGCGCTCGCGCTGCTCGTCAAGATGGCGGCGGTGGCGATTGCGGCGACAAAAGTTCAGGCGTACAGCGCTCAGGCGCCTGTCGTCTTTCGTCTTTTGTCGCATTTCGCACACGCGCGCGCCGCGCGACCCGCGTCGCTCCGCGAGGGCATGAGCCTTCCGCGATTCGATCCCGCAGCCAAAAGCTGCTCGCTCGAACCGCGGCCGACTCTGCCATCGCGGCTGCCTGCAGCTGTCGAGCTCTCCACAAAACTGGTGCCTCATATGCTGCCTCCCTGCGGATGCTGCCGGCGAGTTTGGCGTCCGCTGTACTACAAGGAAGTGCTGACTCGTTCTACCTCGAATTCTTCTACCCCCACGACTCGGAACACGAATGTGTGACAGGACCATCGGGTCCTTCAGCCACCAAAGCGGGATCACCCGAGAGCAGCTGAGCCTGCCTCTGGCCTCGCCTCCCTCTCCTTCAGGCATTCGTGGCATCCTATCACCTATGGGTCGTCCAGAGAGCAGAGTATCGACCTCTGGCTTGTCAGCCGGTCACTCACTTGATGACGACCATGAAGTACAGCGATCGCCACCTCGCTGGCCTCTCCGCAGGCCCCCACGACGGCGTCGAATTCACGGCGCGGGCTCTCTCGGTCGGCTACGGGACCGGCCCCAGCTTCGGCTGAGGGCTGACAAGCTGCCGAGCCCAAACACTGTGAGAGTCGTGATTTCTGGTTGGTTTTCTAAAATCTCTGTCAGAAAAACACAACCCCGGACCTGGCGAGTAGAGGCCCCGCCCACCCAGGTACCCTCTCCAGGCTCGAGAGAGCGTGCGTGTGCGTCGGATCCCTACTCGCCCGACCCCGGCCAAGACGCACAAGCACAGACAGTGTGTGACACAAAAACCCACACCGGCGTCTTTGATGCTCTTCGCTCTCTGCGTGCCGTTTTTGGGCGCCGTGCTGACGATTCCGCGCTCTCCCGACGAGATGGTGCGGCGGGCGGCGGCGGCGGTGACGCGCGCGTCACAGGCCGGCGTCAGGCGCCAGATCGTCAAGCTGGTTGTGCCCGACGACCAGCGTTCGTACAAGGTCTTCGGAGCCGTGCCGATACAGGGCACCTCGGCGCCGGAGGACCTCGATCCGTGGCCGGGCGGCCTCAAGCAGCAGTACCCGATCGCTCTCGGCCTCGCCCGAGAGCTGCTCCAGGGCGTCACCGGCGCGAGCGAGCGGCTCATCACCGACCAGGTGCTCGACGCGGAGGACGCGTGCGGCCTCGTCCTGGCGCAGGCAGCGGACAGGCTGCGGGCGCGAGACCGATGTGTGGTGCAGTGTTGACTTTGCTTCGTTGTCCTCGCCAGGGCGCCACGCCAGCTGAGGACGCCGCGGTTTGCCTCTTTGCGGGCTGTGACCAGCTCGGCAGGCTGCGCGAGGTGGACGGGATGGCGGGTGCGGACCGCCTGCTCTGCCTGCTCAACCCGCAGTTCAAGCGGCTCGAGGACTTTTCGCTCTGGCAGCGGGGCGAGGCGCGTTCCGTCGTCTTTGAGAGGGGCTACGAGTGCAGCTTCGCCTTTGAGGAGTTTGCCTGCCGCGGCGAGGACGTCAAGCTGGCGGGCGAGCAAGGGGTCGGCCGAGGAAGCAAGAGCGGCCCCGCGTCAAACGGAAGCTGCGAGGAGTAGGTTGGCGAGCACGGGGTCGGCTGGTGCGCGTTCGTCTTCCTCGATGACGGGTCGGAGGGCACGATCCTGCACGAGGGCGCGCTGCCGTCGCGGCCCGAGTACAGCTGGCTCGAGGCGCAGATCAACGCGCGGCACCCCAGCCCGCGGTGGGCGAGGTCCAGCCCGGGGGGCGAGGAGGGGCTGCCTGCTCGCTGGCTCGTTCACCACGCTCCGCTTCGCTCGTTAGGCAGCTCAGCCGGGTGGACGAGGAGGGGCTGCGCTTCATGCGGCGCGGCGAGGAGGAGAGCGGAGGGGCCACCGAGCGCGAGGCGCCGCAGAGCGAGAGCGAGCGCTAGTTGCGTCCCCGGGTTTCTTTGTGACATCGTTGCCCAAGCGCCAAAAGCTACGGCTGGGGGGGAGAGAGATTTTAGCATATTTGGAGCACTTGGAGTGCAGTCATTACCCGCACATCCAGGGCCGGGGAGCTAAGAAGCGCACCCAGCGGGCCGGATGATTGGGATCGGGCTACGGGCTAGAGAGCCCTGACCCCTAAGAGCTAAGTGAGGGGGGCGCACACTTGGAGCACTTGGAGTGCGGTCATTAACCTCACGCCCAGGACCGGGGAGCTGAGAAGCGCACCCAGTTGGCCGGACCCGCTCGGCATCGGGTTACGGGCTAGAGAGCCCTAGCCCCGGGGGTGCGCGGTCGCAGGGCCATAACACGTCTCCGAGGGATGGTTCCGTGTACCGGGTTACCCCTTAACTGCAGAACGCACCCTCTTCCTCGACCGTGGGGGGGTGCGCAGTCGCAGGGCCATAACACGGGTCTCCGAGGGTTGGCTCTGCGCTCCGGGTTTCCCCCAGCGGCGGAATTTTTCCCTCGCGCTGTGGGTCCCCCTAGCTGCGGAACGCCCCCTCTACTCGGAGCTAAAGAATTATGATGTATCTTATTCGGACCCCCCCCTCGGCGCCTTGTGATTTTCGTGCGAAGATTTCGAGATCTCCCCGCCGTCCTCCGCTCAGCGCCGGCCGCCCATGCGCTCGCGGGGCTGGCCGACGGCGCGGGCCTCTTGCCGATGGACCCAGCCGAGGTGCCCAACCAGTCCGCAGTCGGAGCCGCGCCGACGCGCTGCGCGCGACCACCAGCCAGCTTTTCAGCGAGGCCGAGCACGGTGCGTCGAGAAAGCTGACAGTCAGAACAGTTGTCGCTTTTTTTTCCTCTTTTTGAGCGCCGCTGCTGCATACCCAGCCCACCAGTGATACGAGACGCACCGGATCCAACCCTGGCAGCGCTTGACCGTCACCCCGGTGGCCGCCCACAGGTGGCTGATCGCGGCCGCCGCTCACGCTGCTTTTCGGCGCCTGGCTCTCAGAGGGCCCCTGCGGCTCTCGCTCGTCGCGCGACCGCCGCCGACATCATGTGCTTGGTCGTCCCCGCCGGCACGGAGCTGCGCCACGTCGAATTGTTCGGCGGCTCGACCGCCGGCGCGCCCACCCTCGCCTCCTGCGCGCCTCACACCCAGAATTCTCCTCGCGCGCGGCCGACAAAGTAGGCACACGACCACCTCCCTCCCACTCACCCCCCCCACGATGCACAGCCCGTCCACTCTCGCCGGCAAGGCGCACGGAACGCCCAATTTGGGCTGGAAATGCCGCCGCCACGGGTTGGTGCGCCCTCGGCAGCGGGGCAGCGCCACGCCGCGCAAACTTGCGCGACAAAATTGCGACCTCTGTCCCTCGTATTCACCCCAGATTTTGCCCTATCCAGGCTCACCCGGTACCGCGAGCGGCGAGCCGCGCCAAGTTTGCTCCATTTCCGACAAGTTCATCCCGCCCGAACGCCGATCTTCGGCCGCCTGGAGGCCCAGGACGGGGCTCGGGACCGGCCAGGTGTGGATTCTCCTCGGCGCTGCGGTGTATCTGCGCGCCCATGGCGCGTTCAGGGGTGCGTCTGAGGCATGTAGACTGCGGGGCGCCGCGATAGCGCGGCGCCGACGATTGTGTCAGCTCACTGTCACACCGTCGACACGGTCACAGTGTGTGTGCAGTGCGTCCACTCCGGCGACCGTGACGCCGTCGGTTCTCGCCTATACTGGCTAGTGTGGAGCTATCAGTGTGGTTGCGTGTTGTACTAGTGATGCTGCACTAGGCGGCCCGTTTTTAGCAAAAACCAGATACCAAATCGCGTGTGGTCGTCGAAAAACCGCATCTTCGCCCGTCTGGGACCTCTTCGTACGGCTCCAAAAACCGCTCCTTAACAACGGCTACGCGGCCCGGCGGTCGATCTGCGCCTGCTCAGCGGTGGAGGGGATGTGGGCGGTACGTGCGTACCGCGTGGTGTTGCGACGGTTTGACGATTGCGACTCCCAGCGTCGACTTTTCGACCCCACGGAGCCTCTGCTGCTCCGGGGGGGGGGGTCTGCAGACCACCCGGCCGAACTTCAGAGTGGCGGTGCTCCTCAAATACCGCTCAAACGCCCACGATGTTGTGGAGGGGACATATGCTGATGATCCTGGCCCGATTGGTTCGCTCAGAAAGCTTCTGGGCGGTCGCTAAGGTTCGCTCCCCGCACACGGGCCCCGGAATAAGATACATCATAGAATACTCTCCGAGGGTTGGCCCCGCGTACCAGGTTTCCCCTCGTCGTCGCGCTTTGCAGAAGGCCGTCTCGTGCAGTGGGAGCGTGTGTGGGGGAAGTGGTTCTGGTAAGGCGTACATGTCGTGTGCGTGCTCATCGAGCGCTATGATAAAGAAGAAAATGAAAGTGATCGAAAAAAGAAAAAGTGCCAGCAACGTCTTCTTTTTCGTGCGGGAGTTCGGAGGCTTGGAGGACGTCGGCAGGCGGACATTACAAGTCGTCGCTGTCATCGCCTTCCTGCGCGTTCGCAGAGATGCCGACAGTCGCGCTCATCTGGTATCCTTCTGTTACTCCTCCTTCCACTCCTCCCAATCTGACGTCGCCTTGGCACGTGACGATTGACGTGTACACTGGCGTGGATGAGAGCCACGCTTGGCAAGCAGTGGACGAAATCCTGAAACGCCAGTCGAGCCTGGTCTTTGAAGCGTTTTTCACTGGACAGGACATCGCTCGCCTCAGGACGAGGGCTGCATTTATCACGGCAAGACGCGGCCCGGGCCAGGCCTCGTTCCTCAAACTCAACGATGATGAATCATGCACCGGACAGCTAGGAAAGCACAAATTAACAGCTCTCGTGTCGTGCCACGCTGTGCAAGAGCTGCGAGCGCAACTCGAGCGGTCGGTCTTAGTGGGTATGCGCGACCCCGATACCATGAAGAAGGGTCGATACATACCCCATATGACGCTTGGAAGCATGGACGACCTCAAGCACCTTGTAGGCCAGCGGGTGGAGGGCGGCAAGCTCGAGCTCAAAGTGGTTGGGGGGACCAGAATTGACACGCCATGGCTCGTCCAGAGCCCCCATGCAGCTGCGCCAAGTGCAAAGAGACAACGTATCGACGGCTCTCTGGCTAATGACCCTCCCACTGTCAAGAAGCTCATGGTGGCACGGGACAACGCGTTGGCCGAGCTCGAAGGTCAGCTCGTGGGGGTCGAGCCGGTGAAGCGCCAAATCCGAATGCTATGCGAGACTGCGATTGCGACGGAGCGCCGAGAGTTGCTCGGCATTGAGAGGAGACCCGTGGGGAACCACATGCTGTTTATCGGGAATCCTGGTACGGGCAAATCAACCGTCGCTGAGATCGTCGCACGTCTTCTGCACAGCATAGGTGCTGTTCCTACTGCCAAGCTGTCTATCCATGAAAATGCACGATCAGCACTATGCGGCACCACGTTGGGTAGCACTGCGCATCAGACAAAGGAGGTACTCTTGTCTGCCATGTGCACAGGCCTCAAATGGGAGAATGTCGGCCCAACTCCGCCGGGCAAACCAGAAGAGGACCAGCTCGACTGCCCTGATCTTGCAAAGGAACTTGCAAGGAGAAAAGCCTCGCAAGTTCAGTTCGAACCGGCTGATTGGGACAAATTCAACATCACTGCTCTGCGCTCTACCCATTTCATCCTGGTCAACAAGACAAAAGTACTATCGGAGTACTATCGGCCTGTGCAGGAGGGTGGTACGCTCATGTTGGACGAGGCATATTCACTCCTCCCAATGAAAGGCGGCGAAGACTACTCAACGGAGGCAATCACCCAGCTCGTGGCGCTAGCTGATAAGCTCCGGGGGAAATTGGCTATCATCCTCGCCGGCTACTGGGAGCAGCCCAACAATCGGGACATCAAGCATTTGCTTCGGGAGAACAGTGGCCTGGATTCGCGCTTCCCTCTTCACAACCGGATTGATTTCCCCGACTACAAACCACCCGAGCTCCTCAAGATAGCGAAAAACATGATGGATTGGCATGAGAATAAGCTGGATGAGAAGGATGATGGTGCGGCGCGGCGTGCGCTGAGTGAAAAACTCAGCGTGCCTTTACCAGGTAATGCGCGCGATGTGCGTAGCATTCTCGAGGCTGCGATGCGGAAGCGTGATCTTCGAATCGCAGCCATTGATGGCCCGACGCGAGACGATCTCACGATCTTGAAAGCTGAAGACTTCGCTGAGGAAAAACAACCCTCGGTGTACTGAAGATGCCTCTAATAAATAAAACGGACACCTCTACTAGGAGATGGGTAAAAAGGAACAGGTCCCCGCCCTGCGGTCTTAAAAAGTCCAAACAACTCAACGACTCCCCAAATTTGCAGCAACTACCCTGGGCTGAGCGTTTTTGATCTCTGGGTCAGTGGGCGCCCGCCCGCCCCGCCTCTGACAGAGTCTGAGGGGGTCGGGCCCCGGCTCGACTGAAAACAAAAACAAAATGCAGAAACAGTCAAAAACAGCCTGCGTGCTGCGAGAGCGGCGCTGCGCGCCGCCTACCTCGTGCGGGTGTGAGTGACCCCAAACCGCAAACGGTCGTCTGCATCCAAAAAACATGCACATGCACCTGTACCTTGGGTTTTTCTGTGTGCACGTGCACCTTTGGCCCCCATGAGGTAACGATTTACGGTTCGGGCGACGAACCGTGGATTTACAACAACACGACCGTCGCGAGTATTCCGTACGTCGGCACCACCGACTGCAGCGGCGCCGTCGCTCAACGCCGCATTGAGGTCCGTGAAGGACAAACCTGTACCTCTACCTGACAACTGACAAAGCTGTGTGACGACACGAGCATCTCACGCGATCCAATGCTAATGAAGCCGGTACTGCGATTTCTTTTTCCGACTCTTTGGAAGAGAGAACGACGGACAGACAGAGATCGACTCTCACATACGGCTCTAGCCCTAATTCGCGCGCGCGCCGGCACACGAGCGAACGCTTCGTGCACCGGCGCCGGGACGCTGTCCGCTGCACACAAGATGTGGGAATTTCGGAACTAATGGGAACGCGGCGCCACGATGGCCTCAATACGTGTTGTAACTTTCAAGTGTGTTGTGTTGGCCCCATAGCCTGCCCCCTGCCTCGCGTAGCTCTTGCCCCCCCTTGCCTGCTCATCGTCCCGGCGCCCACATCTCGACCTTCTTGGGCAGCAGCTGGTTCGAAAGGTCCTCTCCGTGGCCTAGGCAGGCGTCCTCGCCCTTGCCCCAGGTGAAGACGGCGCCGTCGGCGGTGATGGCGATGCTGTGGCGGGCTCCAGCCGACACAGCGACGACGCGCTGGTCAGCTAAGGCCTCGATCTTCTTCGGCAGCAGCTGCTGCTGCTGGTCGCCGTGGCCCAGCTTGCCATAGGTAGCACCGCCCCAGCTCCAGACAGCGCCGTCGGCGGTGATGGCGAGGCTGTGGGCGCCTCCAGCCGACACAGCGACGACGCGCAGGCCAGTCAACGCCTCGACCTTCTTGGGCAGCAACTGGTTCTGCTGGTCGCCGTGGCCCAGCCGGCCAAAGGCTCCATAGCCCCAGCTCCAGACGGCGCCGTCGGCGGTGATGGCGAGGCTGTGCCATTCGCCAGCAGACACGGCGACGACGCGCCGCCCAGCTAACGCCTCGACCTTCTTGGGCAGCAGCTGCAGCTGCTGGTCGCCGTGGCCCAGCCGGCCCTCGCATCCCCAGCCCCAGCTCCAGACGCCGCCGTCGACGGCGAGGGCAAGGCTGTGGAAGTATCCAGCCGACACAGCGACGACACGCTGCCCAGGTAACGCCTCGACCTTCTTGGGCAGCAGCTGGTCCTGCCCGTCGCCGTGGCCCAGCCGGCCATAGGCAGCACCGCCCCAGCTCCAGACGGCGCCGTCAGTGGTTACGGCGAGGCTATGTTCTCCAGCCGACACAGCGACGACGCGCTGGCCAGCAAAGGCCTCGATCTTCTTGGGCAGTAGCTGCTCTTGCTCGTCGCCGTGGCCCAGCTGGCCAGCACCTCCACCGCCCCAGCTCCAGACGCTGCCGTTGGCGGCGAGGGCTAGGCTGTGACCATCTCCAGCCGACACGCTCACAGCACGCTCGCCGCCCAGCGGGTAAGGGAGGCGGGTCGGCGTGTTGAGCCGCGTCACGCCCTCACCGTGGCCGAGCAGTCCTGGAGCGCAGGACGGCGTTGAGCCACACGACGAGAGCCACCCCTCGCCGTCGATGAAGACGCTGTGCAGATCGCCCGCCGCCAGCCTCGCCAGCGGGTTGGACTCGCAAAGCAACGCAGCGAAGCACAGCCACCGCACGGCGCAGCACTCGCCCTCTGGGTGCGCCGGCAGCTCGAAGCCGCGCTCTTGCGCCCACAAGCGGATGCCCTGCACCGCAAGCGAGGCGTGAAAGAGGAGCGAGACGGCCGCGACGCGAGCGATGTCGGCGGGGCTGTCGCAGCGAGAGAGGGCGCGCACGAGAAGCTCCGTGGGGAGGTCGAGGAGGCGGGCGGGCGGCGGCGTGATTGGCGAGGGCGGGGAGGCTTCTTTTAGAAAAAGAAATTTGGGTAGCGAGGATTGGTGTAACCCGAGCCACGGAGGCGTGTTTTCTGACGGCCGACCGTCAGTGCACGGAGTTGCCCGATGCCAACTGGGCGCGAGAGCTGCGCCGCGCCGCCCACGCCATCAGAGCTGCCTTCGGCGCCGCTGCCCGCGACAGTCGTCACCGCGCCCGTCGCCACCTCCACCCGCCGGATCTTGTGGCTCCAGAAGTCTGCCACGAACAGCGCGCTGCCGTTGGGGCTGACGGCGATCCGTCGGCTCCATCGCCGACGCCGCCTCCCACGACAGCGGCTACAACGTCGCTCCCTACGACGTCGCCTTTCGCACCATCAACCGCCAAACTGCCTCCGGCCGCCGATTGGGCCGTTGAACTGAGCCGCGTCGCCCACGCCATCCCCCGATTCGTTCTCTTGCTCGCTTGCCGAGCGTCATACGACGGCCGGTGTGGTCGTTTCCCTCGTTGTTGGTGTCGCTTTCTCCGCTGCCGCCTTTCGTCTTCGCCGGCTTCTCCCGGCTCCACCGGTTCCGAGAGTGTCGACGGCCCGGCCGAGGTTTCCCCGGGCGAGGACGGCGGCATAGGGTCGCGTCGCCTCCCCGCCCAGGGAGGTCGGGCCGGCTCTCCCTGGTCGACGAGTCGCGCCCGCATCCGCGGTCTCTCTATCGTCCTCGGCTCGCCCCTCCCCTCCGCTGGCCCCTCATCGAGCTCGGAGGGCCGTGGCTCCCCTTGCCGTAGATCGCGGTGGTCCCCGGCCGCCGCCGCGACGGGTCTACCTCCGGTGGGCTCGCACGGCCCGACTCCACTCGCAGAGGCCGAGTCAGCTCGATCCTCCCCTCCCCCGACAGTTGACTCCAGGTCTCGCCCGGGGCCCTCCGGTCCTGGCCCTCCGGATTGGCGGGTCGGAGTGCAGTCACGCCGCTCGGTTTTCTCTTTTCGATAGAATATCCGCCCAAAACGCTGGCGATACAACCCGACGATGGCGCCGGAAACGCTCGTCACGAGCACTGCGATCGCGGTTGGTCTCTCGACGCTGATATCGCTGCGCTGCGTCGGTCGCAAGCCCCTATCCGCGGCTGCGCTGCTAGCCGCCGTCCACTGCGCCGACATCGAGTTTTACCTGAGGATGCTGGTGGTCGAGCTGCTCGCGGCCTGGCGGCGCCAGCGCGCCGACGTGGGAGAGCCCGATCGCACGCGCTACTGCTGCTGGCCCACCGACCTGGACCACTCGGCGAGTATGAACCACGCCAAATACTTGCGGTTTGTCAATTACGCACAGCGCCAGTTTTGGATGCGCAACGGCGTGTGGGCGGTCTGCAGGAAGCGCTCGCCGCCGGTCAGGCTCGTCGTCGCCGCCTCGACGCTGCGCGTGACGCGGCCGGTGGCTCGGCTCTCTCGGCGCCACGCCCCTCCTCGTGCCTATGCCTCTCTTCATAGCTGCAGCCGTGAACAGGTCCGCTGCTTCGAGCGGTTCGCCGTGACGACGCGGCTGTGAACAGCGTCTCTTCACACCCATGGCTGTGAACAGGTCCGCTGCTTTGAGCGGTTCGCCGTGACCACCCGGCTGCTTGCGTGGGACGACCGCGCCTTCTTCCTGCAGCAGACCCCTAGATGCATGGCAGCGCACAGCAGGCCTGTAGACAGTGGCAGCAGGCCTCTGGTTGCCTCGGGGCATCGCCTTGCAGCATGCGCCGCACACGCCCCAGGCTTCCGGAAGAAGAGGCACTGCCGCCTAGCCGCCCGGCGGGGTGCGCTGCGGAGTGGACACAGACCTAGGCCTAGACACACCCCAGAGGAGGCACTGCCGCTTGACACAGACCTAGGCCTAGACACACAGACCTCGGGCGCGGGGCACGCACCGGGGCGAGTGGGCGGCGGCACAGACCAGACGCCGTGAGGCGGCCACGCGCCCCGCACGGCACGCACCGCTGCACAGAGCACCGACACCGCAGAGCGCCGCAGAGCACCGCAGAGCACCGCAGAGCATCTCACTGCAGAGCGCCGCAGAGCGCCGCCTCCTCCCATCTGCCTCCTCTCGCCGCGCAGGCAGCACACCTTTGAGTCTGCTGACGACGGCGCCCGAGAGAGAGAGAGAGGGAGAGGGAGGGAGAGGGAGGGAGAGGGAGAGGGAGAGGGAGGGAGAGGGAGGGAGGAAGCGAGAGAGAGAGGGAGAGGGAGAGAGAGTGAGGGAGAGAGAGAGAGAGATGCGGCGGGCGGAGGCCCACACTGGTTCGACACACCGGCACACTCAGCACAAGACGCCCGCTCTCCTCACGGCCGCCTGTCTGGTTTCTGACGGGGCGGCGTTTTCTCTCTGTAGGCGACCTGCTCGCCGAATGCCTCATCCGCCACCGACCGACGAGCGAGGCCGGTGGGGCAGACACCCGAGATTGCCCGAGATTGCCCGAGAGTGCCCGAGATTGCCCGAGAGTGCCCGAGATTGCCCGAGAGTGCCCGAGATTGCCCGAGATTGCCCGAGAGTGCCCGAGATTGCCCGAGGGCGGGGACGACGGACGCACCGCTCCAGCACGGAGACGCTGCCCACCCCCACCCCCACCCCACCCCCACCCCACCCCTACCCCACCCCGACCCCACCCCTACCCCCCCCTGACCCCCCCCCGCCTGACGCTCACCCTCGTCCTATCTGCCTGCCCTGATTATAATACCGGAGGAGCGCGACTTTGTTCGGCTCGTGGCGTCGACGCTCATCTGCTCATGCTAC
>NW_005201102.1:3015-10971 GCF_000372725.1 Emiliania huxleyi CCMP1516 | reverse complement strand
CCGAGATTGCCCGAGAATCTCCGACATAACCACTTCCGGCCCCCGCACACACGTCTCTGAGAGAGACAGACACAGTCACAGACACACACACACACACACACACACACACACACACACACACACACACACACACACACACACACACACACACACACACACACACACACACACACACACACACACACACACACACACACACACACACACACACACACACACACACACACACCACGCAGGCACCGCTCGCGCGGCCATGCGACCCGGCTCCAGACCCCGAGAGGACTGCTCCCCAGACCCGCCGGCCCTCTTACACAGTGGTGTCTCTTCACAGGCGTGGATCGAGTATGTCCAGCTGGCGACGAGCGCAGCGCACTGAGCACCGCAGCGGCTTGCGCTCGGCCAGTAGTCTTGCGACGCACGGAAGGCCTCAGGGCAAAACTGGGCGCTGCTCGAGCCTCCTCGCGTCGGAGGAGCGGCGAGGGGGGAACCAACTCAGAGCAGGGTGGTCGGGCTGATCATCTGCTTGCGTGGACCGCGATGCCGTCGCGCGCACGCCCTGGCCCGTGTCTCGCTGCCTCTGGCCCGGCGCTGAGTCGCCCCTTCTGATTGGCCTTCTGCTCGCGTTTTTGATCCCTTATTCTCGGCGTCTTTTCGCAGCTGTGAGCGCTGTCAGAGCGGTGTTTCGACACCGATATCGTTCAAGGAGAACGCTGATTCAAAATCCGCTGTTCACACTTCACAGGTAAGTGTAAGCGGAGCAGCTGAGTTGATACAGCGAATCCTTTGTGTTCACACCTGCAAGAGCAGGTGTGAACCGATTTCGGCCTTAGCCGTCGGTATGCCAATAGCGTGCTAGCCAAGTAGTACGCAGTTGGATTCCGAGGGTGTCCCATCACAAGTTCGGCTGCCGACAGACAAGATTGTCCCTTAGTCGACAGCACCCGCCTTTGGACGGTGCTCTGACTGGCTTTGAGAATACGTCCACCCATACCGCGTTGGTGTCCAGTGGTCCGAGCCTGGCTGTTCTTCACCTTTCTACCTACCGCTACCTACCTGGCTTGTCTCGCTTGCGGCGCCGTGTGTTGGCGTTTTGAATCTCGGGGTGCGCGCTTTAAGTTTTGCGAGCACTTTTCTTAAGGTTGCGATTTATTTTTGGCCTACTCAGTGGACCGTCTAAGCGGCCCTAAATGGCCTACAATGCCTCTCAGAGCCCTCGCTCTCAGAGCCCTCGCTCGTCATCCTTTACGACATTCTTTACGACATATCTCACATCATCTTCAACCCGTACACCGCTCAACTCTGCGTCGCCGCCTTCAGCTCCAGACCAGCCATCACCCTCGCCACGTTACTACCTGGGGTCTGGGCCGCCGGCAAAGGGAAGAAGAAGAAGGAGCCGCCCGTCTATGCTCTTTATATCCCTCGACTCGGACGCGGCATCTTCAGCTGCTGGGATCTCTGCGCTGCACATGGGGCAATCGGCGGCAGCGGAGCGATCCACAAAAAGTACGACACCCCATTAGCGCGGCTCGACCTCTTTGAGTCACTGCCTTCCCGGCGGTTTGGCTGTAGAGCCTCTACAACAAACTCTACAGCAAAATCGCGCTCTACATCGCTCTACAACGGAGGCGCATCGTCACGCGGCGGATGTAGAGCTCTACAGCTCTACAGCGCTCCAGAGCGCTCTACATCTCTACAGCTCTACAGCGCTCTACACTCTACATCCTCTACACCCTCCCTCAGGGCAGATGCTGCTCCGCCGCCTCTGCCGCCTCTGGCCCAGGACAGACACGTCCCCACCTTTGCAGGATTTTGCAAAAGCGAGGGGGGAGGGCTCATCGCCGCGCGGAGAGGGCTGGGCACAGGGCACAGGGGATCTCTCTCGCATAGGATATGTGCACTCGGCAGCACGAGGGCAGGGCTGGGCGTCCTATTTGTGCTCCCCCCTGGACCCCTCACTCTCTGGCACTATCCATCTGACCACTCATCTGCGGGGCTTGGCGAGCGGCCGCGCTGCGGGGCAGGGCTGATGAGAATGGGCTCTGGGTGTATCGTGACAGCTTGACGACGGGATTACCACAGGTGTTTCGTCCACCTCGGAGTCGTCTTCCCCGGCTTCCTTGCGTTCAGCGTGGCTCACCCTCCATGCCGTGAACAGGCGCTTTATCCACTCTAATCGCGGCAAGCCAAGGGGGGTCCACACAAATCATTCATCTCGCTAAGCTGTTCTCTACTTCTCTTTCCTTAGTCCTGTGTGTGTGGTGGCGGCGTGGCGGCCTGTGGCTGTGCCGTTCTCCCATCCCTCCCATCCCTCCCATCCCTCTCTCGTGCCTCGAGATCCCTCCCTTGTACATATCACAACCTAACGGGCGCTGCACCGCGTGCACCGCCGGGCCATCGACGGATAGCCCCGTCGCCGCCGGCGCCGATCCCGGCGGCACCGCTCCTCTGGCGGCGAATTGCGAGCCGAGCATATCGAGGTATCCCTGCCCCTGCCCAGCCGCCTCGGACGAGTCGATCTTGCCGTCGTTGTTCTTGTCGAGCTCGTTGGCGAGGTCGCGCTTGAGGTAAGCGAGCACGACCATGTGGTTAGCCCCTCTCGACGCCGCTCCCCTCGCCGCCGGTGGCGACCGCGCCGCCGACGTCGGTCGCGCTGGACGGCAGCGCGTCCCCAGCCTCGCCGTCGCTCTTCTCGCCGTCGCTCGCTTCGCCCCGCCGCTGGTATTAGGGGCCGCGCTGCCGGCGCCGAGCGTCACCTGCCTCCACGTCTCTTCCTCTAAGGAGAGGAGAGGCTCGCCGCGGGCTGCCGCAGCACGTAGTGTCGGCCGTACTCCGCCACGCCCGCGAGGACGTCAGCCGCTCACCGTCTCGACCGCCGCCTCAATTGGCGGAGGGGCTCGACCCGTCGTTCCGTGACCTACCCGCTACCGCGCCAGCAGAAGGGGCTCCTGGCGCGCCGCCCGTCGGTCGACGCCCTCGCCCCTGCGCTCCACCAACAACGCCGTCGCTGTCCTCGCCGACGTGACCGTGAGGCCAGCCCATCGCCATTGGATGCAGCCGAGATGCAAAATCCCAGTGCCTGATCCCCCGAGACCCCCCTGGACGCGTCCACCCTCCGTCCAATCGAGCCGTCCCCTAAAATACATACATATTTTTCTTTTTGGTTCACATGGCTAGAGGTTGGCCTCCCACCGTTGTGAACATAGTCTGGCCCGAAGGAGCCGCTCGTCTCTTGTCCGGGCAAACGCGCGCCCGATAGCCCCATTAAGCACGTGTGAGGGGTATCCGAGCGCCGTAAACTCCCTGAGCTTGCTCGTCACGCTGAGCGTGAGTCCCTCGTCATCGCTCGCCATTGCGACAACCTTGAGCAGGCATCCAACAACGATTCCCTCCTTTTTTGCGGTGTGCGCTGCGCCGCGCAAAACCAAAGCAAGGAGCCCCCATCCCCACCCCCACCCCCACCCACCCACCCACCCACACCCGAACCCCCAAACGGCTTTTATTCCCCCTCTTAAAGCCGTATCATCCGCGCAGGTCCCCAGCTCCACCTCCAGCGTCCAGGGCAGGGAAGCCTCCTCCAGAGAACACACGCTCAGGAGCCTCCTGGTCATGCGGAGCGGCATCTAGGAGAGGAGCATCTCAGCACCCGTATCATCTCAGTCATCCTTAGGTAAGATGGCTATTTAGGAGCCAGCACAGCCATTCTGGTATGAAACTTGGAGCACTTGGAGTGCATTCGGCAACCTCACATCCAGGGCCGGGGAGCTATGAAGCGCACCCAGCGGGCCGGATGCTCGACATCGGGTTGCGGGCAAGAGAGCCCTAGCCCTGGGGGGTGCGCGTGAAACACAGAATGTTTTAACATAAACTTTTTGAGCAGGTGTGACGCCGCGCGAGCGACGCTCCGAGATCGCCCGAGATAGCGCGGCGCGGCGGTGGGTGAGGTGGGGTGGGGGGTGGGGGGGGCGGCGTGGCGTGGAGCTCCGAGATAGCGCGAGATCGCCCGAGATCGCGCGGCGCGGCCCGAGATCGCCCGAGATCGCGCGGTTCTGCGGTCGGCGAGGTGGGTGGGTTGGGAGCGAGGGGGCGGAAGTGTTCAGTGCGGTAGATGGCGAGCTCGAGGCGCGTGAGCCGGACTTGTGAGCCGGACCACCCCCTCTTGTTCTCTGCGTTGTTGAGCCAGGACTCAACATACTCGGGCTCGTAATCCCAAACTGTCACTCCCCTTTCTCCCGGCCGGGGTGGGGCGCGCGCGGGGGCGGCGGGTGTGCGGCGGGTGTGAGGGATGTCTGTGAGCCCGAGAGCGATATGCCATGTGCGCCTTGCGTTTGTTTTCATAACATCGAAGGGCTAAGCTCAAACATAAACACATATGAACGCAGTCCGCACGAGCGGCGAGGGTGGCGCGGAGGCCGCGCCGAGCAGCGAGGCGGTGCCAGAGGAGGTCGTGATAGCGGCTGGGCAAGGCGAGGAGGCGCCGGTGCTGGCGTGGCTTGACGGCGGCGGGCGGGTCGACGCGACGTTCGAGTACACCTTTGGTGTCGGCTGCTGTTCGAGCGGCATGACGCTGCTGATGCTCGCAATGGCCAACGGCTACGCGGGGCTGTCCGAGGCGCTTCTGCGGCGCGGTGCGGATGTCTCGTTGAAGAACAGCAACGGCTGCACCGCGCTGAGCCTCGCCGCCTTTAACGGCCGCGAGAAGCTGGTCGAGCTGGCATTGCGGCACGGCGCGGAGATCGACCAGAAAGGCCGCAATGGCATGACTGCGCTGATGCAGGCCTCAGGTGGCGGCGATGAGCGGGTGGTCGACGCGCTGAGTCGACGCGGCGCAGAGATCAACCTGCAGGACAGCGCCGGCAGCACAGCGCTGATGTTCGCCGCGCACTACGGCCATCCCGCCGTGGTGCTTCGTTTGCTGCGGGCGGGCGCTGACATGACGTTGCGCACTAGCGGCGGCAGGACGGCGCTGCAGATTGCCACAAAGGCGGGCCGCACCGAGTGCGTCGATGCTTTCAGGACGTACCTCGGGGAGCTGGGTGCGGCGCGGAGCAAGGCGCCGTCGGCTGAGGCAGGCGGCGCGCAGGCGGGAGGAGAAGACGCGAGCGAGGCGGCGGCGAGCGGCGAGGGTGGAGAGGCGGCCGCGCCGAGCAGCGGGGCGGTGCTAGAGGAGGTGATGCTAGCGGCAAAGCGAGGCGAGGAGGCGGCGGTGCTGGCGTGGCTCGATTGCGGCGGGCGGATCGACGTGACGTTCGAGTACACCTTTAGTGATGGCACCCGTTTGAGCGGCATGACGCTGCTGATGGTCGCAACCGCGTGCAGCCACGAGGCGCTAGCTGAGGCGCTTCTGCGGCGCGGCGCAGATGTCTCGTTGCAGAGCAGCGGCGGTGGCACCGCGCTGGTTCTCGCCGCCACCAACGGCTACGAGAAGTTGGTCGAGCTGGTATTGCGGCACGGCGCGGAGATCAATCAGAGACGCTGCACGACCGGCGGCACTGCGCTGATGGAGGCCGCATACAGAGGCCACGAGCGGGTGGTAGACACGCTCATTCGGCACGGCGCGGAGATCGACCCGAATTGCCGCAATGGCTACACTGCGCTGATGCACGCCGCCGGGAACGGCCACGAGCGGGTGGTCGACACGCTGATCCGGCACGGCGCGGCGATGAACCTGCAGGCCATCGACGGCGATACCGCACTGATTCTTGCCGCTTATTTTGGACAATCCGACGTCGTGCGGCAGCTGCTGAGGGCGGGCGCAGATATGACGCTGTGCAATAACAAAGGCATGACCGCGCTGCACTATGCCAAGGAGAAGGGCCACCCCGAGTGTGCGCGCGCCCTCGAGGAGCATGCGGTGGCCAAGGCGGCGGCCGAGGCGGCGGCGGAGGAGGCGGCGAGGGCTGCGAAGGCGGCGGCGAGGGAGGCGGAGAGGTCGGCGCAGGAGAAGGAGGCGGCGCGGCACGCCGAGGAGCTGCTGGCGGAGGTCGAGGCGGAGAAGCGCGCCAAGGGCAAGAAGGGCAAGAAGAAGAAGAAGGGCGGCGGGGCGGGCGGGGCGGGGCCGTCGCAGGAGACGGAGGAGGGTGCCGAGGCGCCGGCAGAGGCAGCCGCAGCCAAGCCCGCGCCGTTGGACAGGGAGGGGCTGCTCCGGCTTCTCGAGAAGTGTCACGAGGAGCGGATCCGGCTCGGCATCACGGCGGAGAGCCAGGCGGCGGCGTCGGCAGAGGTGGCTAAGGCGGTGCGTTTGGACGCGGAGGCGGACGAGGCGGAGGACGCGGCGGAGGCGGACGAGGAGGAAGAGGCGGCGGCCGAGGCGGCGCTGGCAGCTGCCAAGGTGGCGAGGGCGGAGGCCAGGGCGGCGGAAGCGGCGGCCAAGGCGGCGCTGGAGGAGGCCAAGGCGGCGCTGGAGGCAAGGTTGGCGGTGGCTATGGCGGCGCGTGAACAGAGCGAGGCGGCGCTTGAGGAGGCGGCGGCCGCTGCAGACGCGAAGCGTGCTGCTGCGGCCGCTTCGAGGGCCAGGGCGGCCACTGCCAGGACTGCGGCGGAGGCAGCGCAGCGCTCGTAGTACGCAGAGCGAAGAGAGCGTCCGTGCATTTTGATGACGTAATTCTCCTTTTATCGCGAGAAAAATCGAAGAGTGTGAGCTGTGAGCTGTTACACACAGGCTGAGTGTGAATGCAATCACAGGCCGGAGGGGCCGCCGGGCACAGGCTGGCGCAGTTTGTATTTTACTCGAGGGAGCGGGCGGTGCCCCCGCGCCCCGGTGCCGAGCTAGGGGTAGGGCAGAGTGCCCAATTATGTTGTTTTCGTCTCCGCTTTATTTCTTCAATTTTTTCGTGAAGAACATGTGAGGTGATTTTCCGCCTCCTTCCTTGAGTTTTTGTTTTTCTTGTGGTCCCTCACTCCTTTCTGTCCGCGATGCCAGCCCTGCGGACTCTCACGCGTCGCCGGCGGCGGACGCGGAGGAGGGCGCGTGAGAGTTGCCCCACCCCTCGCTGCGGATGGTCGCATCGATAAAGTCGAGCGAGGCCGACGGCGGAACAAACTCGAACCCGGTCCCCTCGACGGTGAGCAGCAACTCCACGGCGCGGTCCAGCGAGAGGCACATCACGTCGAGGTCGTCGGCCGCGCCTACCCTCCGCCAGAGGCAAGACGGCCGTCTCATGGGGGGAGGGGTGCCGAGAGCTTTCCCTCGCCCACCGGCCCGCACCTACTCGCCAGCTCGTCACTCATGTGAGTCCCTTCCATCGGACATCCCGTGAAGAGCGTCGCGTCAAAAGTCGTCCGCGCCGCCCTCTCCCTCGGTCGCGTCGGCGGCGTCTCGCACCTGGGTCCACGAGCAAAGGTTAGCGGAGGGCGGCCACATGTACATGCATGTTGTGGCCGAGATGCAGCCGAGTGCAGCCGAGATGCAGCCGAGATGCAACCGAAGTGCAGCCGAGGTGCAGCCGAGATGTGCGCCTAGGACGATACCTCTCCCCGTGACATCCCCACCCTCTCTTTAACACGCGGTGTGTTGTCGACGGCCCAGTCAGCAAGCATATGGGGCCCGAGCTCCGCGGCTCACGGCCCGAACTCCGCCCCTCCCCCCTTTTACTCGTGGTTTCGCACCGCCGCCAGCGCGTCGGAGCGGCTCATGAAGAGAGGGAGGATCGGACCCCTGCCCGGCCCGCCGTCACGGGAGATCTCGAGGCAGCCAAAGAGCGGCAGCTGCTGCCCGACGGGCGAGCTGCCCGCCTAGGTGTCTGAACTCGCGCCTCATCAGCTCACTGCTTGCGGAGCTCTGCCCGGGCGGCGTGCCGCCGCCGGAGCGCCCGCCGCCTCGAGCTCGAGCGCCGACGGGATCAGAAGCGCCTTGCCGAGATGCAGCAGGCGGTGACATGTGCATTGCATGTGCATGTGCATGTGACATGTGCATGCGCATGTGCATGTGTGTGCATGTGCGCATCAGTGAAGCAGGTG
>NW_005201102.1:0-2719 GCF_000372725.1 Emiliania huxleyi CCMP1516 | reverse complement strand
CCCGGCGGGGTGGACATCGCGAGGAAAAGAATTTTAGAACAAAACTCCCTCGCACGACACTGGGCACAGGACTGGGCACGGGACTGGCTCGCACTGGCACTAACACAGGTACACCACGGGAGCCGCCTAAGCGACTCCTGGGAGGGTGGGGAGGCACTTAGCTCCGTGCACCCGCCCACCCCCGCCACAGGCAAGCTCATTCACAATTTGTTTTGGGATTGCCGTGTGAAGAACGACTGAGATGCGCTGTTTTTGCAGCCCCAGCCAGCTTTTGGTGGTCCAAGTCACCTCATCGAGGTACTGGGCCCGCGTCAGCTTGTTCTGTAGTACGTCCGCCGCCTTCCTGAGGATTTCACGGACCCCCTTTCCGAACCCGCCGAACGATTCGAACAGCAGCAGCTGCATTTGGACGCCCTTGTTTTCCCTGGGGTAGCGATAGTCCCCCCCGTAGGACGGTATGGGGCGGTCGCCGCCCACCACCCTGCCCCCCCTGGTATGCCAGCGCCCAGTCCCTTGCCCTCTTTCGCCCTTGCTGGTCCTCTCCCCCTCCATGCCGCCCCCCCGTACCCCCCCCCCCCCCCTCCTCCTCTCCCCCCCCCTCTCCCTGCCCCCCACCTCCCTCTCCCTCCTCGCAGTAGGGCCCATGCCCCATGACCATGTTCCGGTAGAATGATTCAGTGTTGCCGAAAGCGACAAAAGCGCCCTTCCGACCGTGCTCCCCGCTGCTGCTGAGGGAACAGACGACCTTGACATCTCCGCAATGTGCGTGCCGTCCTTGCCAATGTTGTCCGCGTCCACGTCGGGTTGTTTGTTGTAACTCTGACCGAGGTGGGCTTTCGGCTCCATTCGCACAGCGGTGCCCCACGCGGCGCGTAGGGCGAGGATGACGCATCGCCCGCCCGCCGCCCCAGACATTCCGCAGCTGCACACGCTGCTGGCGAGGGTCTCCGACGAGAGGTACGCCGCGCTGAAAGCCGGCATGCTCCGCTATGCGCGCGCCTTTGACTGGTGGACGGCCCGAGGCCTCGCCTACGAGTACCTGCGCTACGAGCTCTGCCTGCGCACCGGCGAACCGTGCGAACACTTGCAGCCTCTGGAGCTGGCGGGGCGGGGTGGGCGGAGTATGAGGCGCGCCGCCTGGTAGGAGGGTGAATTCACCCGTGCAAGCGGTGGGTTTGTTGCCGGAGCACTTGGGGTGCGGTCATCAGCCTCACAACCGGGGCCGGGGCGCCGGAAAAAAACGGGACTTGCCCGCTACAGAAGCCGACAAGAAGCCTGTGCCTTTTGGGGTACCCCGTTTGTGCCGCGTCCTGTGCCCTCGAGTTCATTTGTTACAGAAGCCGACAAAACACATGAGTGTTCCTCGGATTTCCCTCTTGTTTATTATACCAAAAAGAGGGCTACACACGGGGCCCTCTACTCGAATTTTGGTGTCAGCAATCGTCAGCTGCAGCAGGGATCGCTACGGCTGGTCCGCAGACCATTTTTGCCACATGCCGCTCATGGCGCCCGCGTGCACTCCAAAGGTGTCTTGCTCAATCTGGTGCTGCCGTACGACATGCTCAGGTCACCACAAGGCTTCTTCGGTTGTATTCAATCGATTCATGATCATTGGGCTTAGGGTGCTAGCGGAGCAGCTTTGCAGAAGCTGTTGTGCGCCTTGGTGGGCTCGCAAAGGCGCTCATTTGCATCGAAAAGTAGCCGTACGGAGCGTGTTTTCAGCTGAAAAGTGCGATTTTGAGTGATATGCGGCGGGTCCCAGGAAGCGAATGGATAAAAAAGTTCAGTGTAGCTCGTGTTGCTCTATCATAGGGCTACACAATCCATGCTTAACACCGGTCGCTACATCAACACCCGCGCGACGCACGCGAGTGATAATCTTTCATTGACCGGAGGTAGTACAACCTTACATTCCTTTGTGATCTACATCGGACGAAGCACTCTGGCTCACGTCGAGGCGGCGCTCGAGCGCGTGCGCGAGAAGAGGAAGCGGACGACGCGTTCGTTGGAGCGTATATCCTCCCGAAGGTGCTCCGAGATCGAGTCGTCCACAAAGAGCACGACGCCTTTGCCCCCGACGCCGCCGCCTTCGCCCCCGACGCCGCCGCCTTAAGAGAAGTTTTGAGCTGCAGCTGGGGCTCCCGTTCACACTCGTATCTGGCCTTTTCTCGGGGCCGCGCCTGCGGCGCGCCGTGGTTTCTTAGATGTTTGCGGAAATCGCTTGGTAGGGTTTGTGCATATGACGTTTTCTTAATGCGAACTGTAACCTGTCTGGTGTATATAGCCCCAGCCGACTCCGCGTGAACTCTCGAGGGATCTCGAGTTGCGGAGCTCCCTGCTGCTCGGTGTACGAACTCTGTTCACACCGAGCAGCTGGGAGTGGCTGCGGCTATAGCAGAAAACTGTACCGTCCCCCCAAAAATCCGAACCCAGCTGTTGCGCGCTCGCTCTGTATATGCCGTTCACCTTCCCCACGCCTTGGCAGCCGCCCGTCGAGCCTGGCCAGGCCTTCCGCGAGAGCTGCACCATGCAAGCGATTGTGAGCGGCGTCGTCGGCGGCGGCGCTGGGCTCGTGCTGGGCGCTGTGCTCACCCCGCTCAACTCGCAGCTGCAACAAGAGACGGAGCACCTGCCTCTGCGTGAGCAGATGCGGCGGGGGGTGAGGGAGATGGGCTCGCAGTCGCGCTCCTGGGGAAAGAATCTCCTCGTGATCGGCGCC
>NW_005201103.1:2485-7319 GCF_000372725.1 Emiliania huxleyi CCMP1516 | reverse complement strand
GGGGAGCTCGTAACCCTAACTTAGCCCTAGCTCTCGACGTGATCCTAACCCTAACGTCATGACGGTGTGCCACCTCTAACCCTAACCGGCAGACTACCCTGGTCGTAACCCTAACGACACCCGGACAGACTCTTTATGCTTGTGGGCGCTCGAGAGCGCCGAGTGGGCGAGGAGAGCCGGCCGAGCTCGCCGGAGGCGGTCTCGTGGCGAAGACGGCGGCGGTGAGATGGAGGGTTGCGGCGGGATCGAAGGCATTTTTTCCGTCGGCACGGCGGTCGGCCACCGCCGATGCGAGGCTGCGCCTCGCCTTTGCTGCTCGGCGCAGCGGGTGGTGACGCTGTGACCGAGAGAGCCGACGCAACATCGAGAGTCGCGACCGCGCGGTGTCGAGGTGACGTGACAGCGAAAAGAGCACGAGAGAGGCGGCCGGCGCTCCGAGTCGATGAGCGAAGACCCTAGCAGCGACAGCACGAAGCGTGAGCGAGAGCGAGCGGGTGCGGGTCAGGTGGCGCTGGTGTCGAGTCCTGCAGAGCGAGGCAGTGAGTGCGATGGCGGCCGCAGAGCAGTTTCGGAACCGGCGGTGGCGAGGGCGGCGGCAAGTGCAGGAGAGCGAGTCCGTCGCATGCACACGGAAATGCCATGGCTACGCAGTGGGTGGTGTGGACGGAGCGGAGGCGTTGCGTGGGTGCACGCTGCGACGCGCCTGCGCGAGCGTGAGCAAATGGCAAGCGAGCGAGCTGTGCCGTCCGCGACCGAAAAAGAATTTTGCCGGGCCGCCGGTAAAGAATTTTCGACAAAGGGCGGTCGCACGAAACGATTCACGCGACAGGCGAGGCAGGAAAAGAATTGGAACCCGGAAAACGAAGAATCGACGCGCCGAGATGGATGCGCTGAGAAGAAGAAAAACATTTGTTAGTTGCCATTCAAAGGCCGTGTGTCGCGTGTGCTGCGCAACACGCTCGGCGCTGCTAGCCCGGCGAGGAGCGCCTTTGGGGCGGCGAGAAGGCGCCGGACGGCATTCACGACTCGAGGTGTGAAGAGACGCCGTTCGCACTTTGTGCCACGAATAGGGCTCAGATCGCCGACTCACGAGACGGCCATCGCGGTGCGTGTGCAGCACGTGCTCCTCTGCACGCGCCACGCTCTCAACGCGGCGCGCAGCGCCGCTAGAGCGGCTTGACGGCGAAAAAAAGACTTAGCGGCTTCGAGGTGTGAGGAGACAAAATTCACACTTTTCGACTCGGATAGGGCTCGAGGCGCCGATTTGTCAGACCCCGTTCACGGGCCGTGCTGCGCGTGTGCTGCGCTACACGCTCGGCGCCGTTAGCACGGCGCGGAGCGCCCTTGGGGCGGTGAGAGGGCGCCGGACGGCGCTCACGGCTCGAGGTGTGAAGAGACGCCGTTCACACTTTCTGCTATGAATAGGGCTCGGCTCGCCGACTCAAGAGACGGCCTTCGCGGTGCGTGCGCAGCGCGTGCTCCTCCGCACGCGCCGCGCCCTCCACGCGGCGCGCAGCGCCGCTAGAGCGGCTTGACGGCGAAAAAAAGACTTAGCGGCTTTGAGGTGTGAAAAGACGGTTCTCACACTTTTCGGCTCGGATAGGGCTCGAGGCGCCGTTTTATCAGACGCCGTGCAAGGGGCGTGTCGCACGTGTGCTGCGCTACGCGCTCGGCGCCGTTTGCACGGCGCGGAGCGCCCTTGGGGCGGTGAGAAGTTGCCGGACGGCGTTCACGGCGTCGAGGTGTGAAGAGACGCCGTTCACACTTTCTGCTATGAATAGGGCTCGGCTCGCCGACTCACGAGGCGGCCTTGGCGGTGCGTGTGCAGCACGCGCTCCTCTGTACGCGCCGCGGTCTCCACACGGCGCGCAGCGCCGCTAGAGCGGCTTGACGGCGAAAAGAAGACTTAGCGGCTTTGAGGTGTGAAAAGACGGTTCTCACACTTTTCGGCTCGGGTAGGGCTCGAGGCGCCGATTCATCAGCCGCCGTGCGAGGGGCGTGCTGCGCGTGTGCTGCGCTGCACGCTTGGCGCTGTTAGCGAGGCGCGGAGCGCCGTTGGGGCGGCGAGAGGGCGCCGGATGGCGTTCACGGCTAAAGGTGTGAAGAGACGCCGTTCACACTTTATGCCGTGAACAGGCTCGGCTCGCCGACTCACGAGGCGGCCTTCGCGGTGCGTATGAAGTGTGTGCTCCTCTGCACGCGACGCGCTCTCTTTGCGGCGCGCAGCGCCGCTAGAGTGGCTTGACGGCGAAAAAATGACTTAGCGGTTTCGAGGTGTGAAATGACGGTTCTCACACTTTTCGACTCGGATAGGGCTCGAGGCGCCGTTTTATCAGACGCCGTGCGAGGGGCGTGTCGCGCGTGTGCTGCGCTACGCGCTCGGCGCCGTTTGCACGGCGCGGAGCGCCCTTGGGGCGGTGAGAAGTTGCCGGACGGCGTTCACGGCGTCGAGGTGTGAAGAGACGCCGTTCACACTTTCTGCTATGAATAGGGCTCGGCTCGCCGACTCACGAGGCGGCCTTGGCGGTGCGTGTGCAGCACGCGCTCCTCTGTACGCGCCGCGGTCTCCACACGGCGCGCAGCGCCGCTAGAGCGGCTTGACGGCGAAAAAAAGACTTAGCGGCTTTGAGGTGTGAAAAGACGGTTCTCACACTTTTCGACTCGGATAGGGCTCGAGGCGCCGTTTTTTCAGACGCCGTGCAAGGGGCGTGTCGCGCGTGTACTGCGCTACACGTTCGGCGCTGCGAGCACGGCGCGGAGCGCCCTTGGGGCGGCGAGAAGGCGCCGGACGGTGTTCACGGCTCGAGGTGTGAAGAGACGCCGTTCACACTTTCTGCTATGAATAGGGCTCGGCTTGCCGACTCAAGAGACGGCCTTCGCGGTGCGTGCGCAGCGCGTGCTCCTCCGCACGCGCCGCGCTCTCCACGCGGCGCGCAGCGCCGCTAGAGCGGCTTGACGGCGAAAAAAAGACTTAGCGGCTTTGAGGTGTGAAAAGACGGTTCTCACACTTTTCGGCTCGGATAGGGCTCGAGGCGCCGTTTTATCAGACGCCGTGCAAGGGGCGTGTCGCACGTGTGCTGCGCTACGCGCTCGGCGCCGTTTGCACGGCGCGGAGCGCCCTTGGGGCGGTGAGAAGTTGCCGGACGGCGTTCACGGCGTCGAGGTGTGAAGAGACGCCGTTCACACTTTCTGCTATGAATAGGGCTCGGCTCGCCGACTCACGAGGCGGCCTTGGCGGTGCGTGTGCAGCACGCGCTCCTCTGTACGCGCCGCGGTCTCCACACGGCGCGCAGCGCCGCTAGAGCGGCTTGACGGCGAAAAGAAGACTTAGCGGCTTTGAGGTGTGAAAAGACGGTTCTCACACTTTTCGGCTCGGGTAGGGCTCGAGGCGCCGATTCATCAGCCGCCGTGCGAGGGGCGTGCTGCGCGTGTGCTGCGCTGCACGCTTGGCGCTGTTAGCGAGGCGCGGAGCGCCGTTGGGGCGGCGAGAGGGCGCCGGATGGCGTTCACGGCTAAAGGTGTGAAGAGACGCCGTTCACACTTTATGCCGTGAACAGGCTCGGCTCGCCGACTCACGAGGCGGCCTTCGCGGTGCGTATGAAGTGTGTGCTCCTCTGCACGCGACGCGCTCTCTTTGCGGCGCGCAGCGCCGCTAGAGTGGCTTGACGGCGAAAAAATGACTTAGCGGTTTCGAGGTGTGAAAAGGGCTCGGCTCGCCGGCTCACGAGGCGGCCTTCGCGGTGCGTGTGCAGCGCGTGCTCCTCTGTACGCGCCGTGCTCTCCACACGGCGCGCAGCGCCGCTAGAGCGGTTTGACGGCGAAAAAAGACTTAGCGGCTTTGAGGTGTGAAGAGACGATTCTCACACTTTTCGGCTCGGGTAGGTCTCGAGGCGCCGATTCATTAGACGCCGTTCACGGGGCGCGTCGCGCGTGTACTGCGCACACGCTCCGCGCTGTTAGTACGGCGCGGAGCGCCTTTGGGGCGGCGAGAAGGCGCCGGACGGCGTTCACGGTGTCGAGGTGTGAAGAGACGCCGTTCACACTTCATGCTATGATCAGGGCTCGGCTCGCCGACTCGTGAGACGGCCTTCGCGGTGCGTGTGCAGCGCATGCTCCTCTGTACGCGCCGCTCCACGCGGCGCGCAGCGCCGCTAAAAATTCTTTCTTTATTAGTTTTGTTGTAAATTTCTTTCTTTATTGCTGTGCCTTTTGTGGTGCTAGTCCGTGCCAGTCTGCTGTGAGAGGGGCTTGTGTTAGTGCCAGTGCGCGCCAGGCTGGTGCCGGAGGGAAATTCAGGCAAATTCTTTTGTTACTAGCACGCGCCAGTTCCCTGTGTGAGACACTTTGTTGTTAAATTCTTTCGTGAGCCGGTGTGTGTGCCAGTCCGCGTCCGCGCCAGTCATCCACGGCCTGCTGTCTCTCTCGCCCCTCTCGCCGCGGCCACGTGCCAGCATATCCTCCGTGCATACCCCCGTGGCGGTGCGGCGCCTGACCGCTCGTCGGGCAGTCTGCTCGCCGCCGTGACTCTCCACGCGCCGCTTCAGCTCCGCCGTCGTTCGGCTGCGGCGCGGCGCGACCCAGGCTGGATCCGCTCCAGATCCTCGTTACGTGCGACCCGCACCCGTCTACCTTTCGCCTCGTCCGGCAAGATCTCGGCGCGCGGCCGCTGACGAGAGGCGCGGCGGCGGCGGCGGCCGCCGCGTCGGCGGTGATCGGCGACAGGGCCTCTCTCGCGCGCAGGGCCGCGACGACTCGCGCGCGGAGCAGGCGGAAGGGTTGCGGCTGCACCTGTCGGACACCAACGCGACCGGCTATTCGTGCGTTGCGCGGAACG
>NW_005201103.1:0-1398 GCF_000372725.1 Emiliania huxleyi CCMP1516 | reverse complement strand
CCGCCGGAAAAAAAGTTTTTCGGAAATCGATACGGAATGGCCTGGGAGCCCCAGAAATGGCTGCCTATTTTTGGGGGACTGGTGCGAGGCGAGGCGAGGCCTGAGTGGCGGCTTCTGGGAGGGGCTAGGAGAGGGGCGGGCTTGGCGGGAGAGGGGTCCGCGGGCGGCGCGAGCGGGCGTCGGGTGAGCGGTGTGGACGGGGACGTGCGTGGTTTTGCGAGATTCGACCGCGGGGCGGCGCCGTGGCCGTCGGGAGGCGAGGAATGTAGCAGCTGCTGTCCCGCGCTGCTGCAGGCCGCCTGGCAGGCAGGCGGTGTCATGGCGCCCCGTGAGGTGCGCGGAGGAAGCGAGCGGCGCCGGGCCTGCCGCGCGGGGGCGGGCGGGGGCGGGGGCGGCGAGGTGGGCCCGCGCGAGCTGCTTTAGCACCCGAAATAAAGTCGGTCGTCCAAAGTCGAGCAGAGGGCCTGGAGATTTGCAGCGCGCGCGGGGAGGGCCATGGTGGTCGGTGGTTGTATCGGACGAGGACGATCCTGGGGGCTGCGGACACCTCCTGCCGATTCTCCGCACTGCTGTTGGTCGCGGGTTGCGCGGGTCGCTCGTGGGGCGGCGTGGGGTCCGTCCTCGCGCGGGCTCTGAAGCGGTGCGATTTTCGCCCTCCCGCGTCGGCATTTTGAGGGCCTTCCCGAGGGCTTCAGGCGGTGCGGGTTTGATGGGCCGGTAGCGCGGGGCGGCCTCTACCGTTTTGGCAAAAACAGCGTTTTTCGCGCGCGCCGGCGTCGCCCCGGGAAAGTCGTGTCGCTGCGCTCCACGACTTTCTCCCGGGCTCCGCCGGGGTAATAAATAAAACGGGCAAACTCTGAGACGAGATGGGATTTAGGGACATGTGTCCCCGCCCTGCACGATCTTGGTGTGAGGGATCTTCAATCCGTGTCCCCTCACCCCTCGTCACAACCCGACACGGAAGAGCGGCAAGAGTTCGGGCTGCGGCTACGGCTGCGGCTATGAGAGGGGCCGGGGTCGCGGGAGAGCCGCTGCGCCGCGTGGACGCGCCTACACCGCTCTTGCTCCGCTCGCCACCTCTCGCAAAGGTCCAAAGCCATAGCCACCACCTCCTCCGGCAAGTCCTTTCGCCGTATCTCGCCGTCCCTCCACGCCTGGAAGAGCTCGTCGTCATAGCCGTATTGCATCACAGCCTGCTGAACTGCGTCGTGTACGACCCCTGCCGTCCTATCCTGCGCCTCAGCGTCGGAAAAGTCGAACTCGGAGTCATACTCGGAAGCAGGCACAGACGGCCGCGGTGATTTGGCAGGCGGCGAGGAGGGGGAGGGGGAGCGCGGTGGTGCGCGCTCGTGGCTCCCGCTGGTGCCAGAAGGGCCAGCGCCCAGCGCGCTCAGCCTG